>NW_007727590.1:0-9293 GCF_000696425.1 Galeopterus variegatus | reverse complement strand
TGTTCCACTATGTTTAATGCCTCCCAAAAGCTGGTGGATGGAAAAACCACATACACAGTGAATTTTTGCAAATGAAATATTTTTACAATTTTCAACCCAATGGCAAGGGGATCAAACAGCACTGTTGCAGAGGGGACTCTGAAAGCTGTTTCCCTGTATTAAAATGGTCTATTTTCCTCTGTCATCTCTCCCACCTTGTTCTCTTCTCAAATAAGAGACTTTGACTCTCCAAGCAGCCTGAAGGAGGTTTATGGATGAGATTGATATTTAAGACTCTGACAAAGCCTGACCTTCAGCTTCCCAATAAGCAGCAAGGACACATTGCAGCACTCGGGAGTTGAGACTTTAATTCCCACCAATTGCTTCTCTCTAGCCCATTATGCATGAGAAATGCAATGGGCTCAGCCTCTGGTGCCCTGGTAATCCAGGGGTGCCTCCGAATCAAAGACCCATAGAATGTTAGAGCTGGAGAGGGCCTTAGAGATCATCACTTGAGTCCAGCCTCCTCCATTAACAGATGAAGAACCTTTCTTCAGGTGTTTGTGCCTCACAGGCTTGGCTGCTCTGCTCTGGCCTGTTCTTTCCAGGTGGATATAGATAGCAAAGCCGTGAAATCATTTGCATGCCTGCTAATGCTGCAGATTTGAGGCAGTAGGAGAGTGTCTGTAGGCAAGGGCAGAAATTGCGGGCCTGGGTTTCAATGATGCTAGATGTGGACAGATTTCTCACTACTATGTAAGTGAAGGAGGAGATGCTGCTTTGAGCTATATTCTTGGGAAGGTTCTTTATGGGGGCAGGAAAGGAAAATCTTTTTGTTTGTCCTGCCCACCTCTTGTTTGGCAGAGGAATACTGAGGTTCCCCACATTCCCTCCAAGTCAATGATGAAGTTATTATATTTCCAGTTCTCTGACTTCCTCCTGCCAACTTGGAACATGATATTGACAGCTAAGATTTAGTGAGCACTTATCACGTGCTGGGCACCAGTCTGAGGGCTTTGCATGTATTCGCTTACCGAGTGCTTACAAAACTCCCAAGAGGTGGGTGTGAATTTTTAACCCATTTTGTAGATGCAGAAACTGAAGTAAGGAGAGATTAAATAAATTACCCTAGGTCACACAACTGTATCATTGAAGTCCCAAGAAGGGAGAAATACTTTGGAAAGAAGAGCTTCTAGGTTAGGGCTAAACTCTAGAAGAGTGTGTGCTGCTGGTGAGTTGAGGTAAGTTTAACCAGGAATCTCACTGAAGCAGAATACCCCAGTCTGTAGACATGAACTCCAATTGAGAGGGAGACTTTGCATAGCAGAAGTTACATGGACTTCAGAGTCAGAGATGGATTCTAATCGTTGCTAGTTGTTTGGCCTTGGGCAAGATACCTACTGTTTCAGGGCTTCCATTTCCACATCTGTGAAATCAACATCACAATGGTGATAATGATTATGAGAGTGATAAAAACATGTACCCTACAGAGTTGTTAAGGTTTAAGTTCTCATGTGGGGCCCGACACTGGTGGGTATTTCGTAAACGCTAACCCTCATGAGGAGGCCTCCTCCTTTCTTCTTGGTTCTTGTTTCCAGGTGGATGGATTTCCACTCGATGCAACCCTCCTGGCTTCTCTCCTTTACTCTCACTCGGTAACTGAAGCACAAAATGTTAAGTAACTTGCTAGTATGTTGGTCACCCAGCTAGTAAGTGGGGAGCTAGGATGTAAACCCAGACGGTCTGGTTTTAGAGCCCACACACTTCGAGGTTTCACCAAGCTAATTCCTTAGAAGACAGAATACACATGATATCAAATATCTTCTTTCTCAGAGGCAGCAAGAAGCCTCAAACCACCGTCTTTTTGGAAAGGGAAGAATGGAGAAATGAATTCAGAGCTGCTGACTCAAACCACTCTTTCTGCAAACTTCCTTTATATCCCTATCCTCTTTTTCACTCTGGAAGTGGGAGGTTTAGGACACAGTGCCCACTCATTCCCAGTTTCCCTTCCTTCACACCCACTCTCCTTCTGTGATGATTAGTAGCTCCCCTTTCACTCTCAAAAGTGTTCGAGTTTGGAGATAAATTATATGGTCATTCTGTGCATAGGCAAGGGAGAGGCACAGGTCATTTATTTGCATGGGCAAAGTTATTCACACATTGTTTAAAGCAGAGAAAAAAAATTTGGACACATTCTTTTTTTGAAAGCTGAGCTAGTTGGCGCCACAAGAAACTAAGACCACATGGCTTCTTGTAATCTAGGCTTCTTGAGCTTTGTCCTTGGCTGTACTATCTTTGTTCTGGCACTTGAATGAGCCTTGCTAATGCATTCCAAGGGCCATTGGAGCCCTAAATGACAGCTTAACAGCAGGCAATCACCCCATGCTTCCTTCAACATAGTCAGGAGCAGCCCACAAGCAACCTGTTGCCTGTGACAGGGATAGGAAACCTGAAGCAAGGAATGACCCATATTGCCTGGGTCCTGTAGTTAAACTTACTGGCATGATTGCCAGATGTAATTTCTCTGCACCTCTTTCTGCTAAGTGCTCTTTAAGAGCAAAGCACTTAGTAAATTATAAGGCGGTACCAGTATAAAAGTGCTTACAAATAAGAATTATGGAAAATCAGAAGCCAAATGCTCACAACAGCATTTTTTTTTCTTTAATCAGAAATGGAGTCAAAACCATACAGAAGGTAAAGCCTCTCAGGCAAGTGATAATATAAGCTGTTTGTATATTTTAAGATCTAATCTATCATTTTAAAAATTATTTTATTACAGGGCAGTTTTATTTTAAAAAATAGAGTCTGTGTTCCAGTATTTCACTGGGTGCCCCAGGGGGAGCCAGATACAGGGTAATAATAGAACTAATATGAATTAACTTCATGGCATTAAACCACCATACTCAGAGAGCAAGAGGCACAGATTGGTAGATACGGGAATTAAACTACCAATCAGCCCGTGCCAAATGTGTTTGGTAGCTGTTTCTACCAGTTTTCATGTCAGGAAAGGGAGTTAGTCACACAGAAGGTGACGTCTGCCCTCAGCCACAATAATGGCAGAAAGAAACAAAGCCTAGGCTTCCTGGAATCTTGGGCTGTCCCACAGGAAGATGTTGAGTTTCTTAGAAATAGAGCCTCGAGGAGCCAGGCATCCATCAAAGTGATGGTGCGTTTGCTGGCTCCACATCAGTCACCTCCCAGGGGCTGCACATCAAGCACGATTGGGCGCATATTTTTTTCATGCCTCTCTATCACAGCTGGAATTTGTAGCACTGGCAACACCAGAGGCTATGTTAGGGAAAACGGCAGATCGGGCATCTTTGAAAACCGTGGATCACACACATAAACATGCCTTGCACAGTGTGTATAATACAATGGCACAACAAATGCTAGCCCTGCTTTCCTCTCCTTTCCCACTGTGTCTGTAGGGACACCTAGAGACAAGACTTTGTGAAGCTTCCTGGAACTCAATCCCTCTCTCTGTCTCCCTAAACGTTTACCACTAACTTATGCAGCTTGGGAAGCTTAGCTCTTCTCAGAATGAAATGTCTTCAAACTCCTTTCTTTGTCTCTAGCACAATCTATACACATCTCTATGGCCCTTGCTACTAAGGTTATGACCACAAGTGAGTTGTTGGCTGATTCCAGATGGAACTGGCCTGAAAGCCTTCTGATTATTAGATGACAAAAGTTCCCTCTCTAAAGAAATACTTTGTGCTTTGGATAATGCTTCTGCTGGTCAATCCAACAGACAGCCCTAAGGAAGGAATGAGTCACAGAGATTAAACTATACTCTCATACCTAACAGGATTCCCTTATCACAAATGGGAGATTCCTGAGAGCAAGAATTTAAAACCAAGAAATCTTTTTTTCTTGTTGGTTGGGAATTCCTTTCCCACACTCATTCCTAAAGTCTCAGATGGCACTAAATGTGTCCAGCAGCCTAACCACAAGAAGACCCTCACAACGTACAGTCTACGGGTTGGGCAGGGCTGCTATCTCTAGAGGAAAGTGTGCCGCTTCCCCAGCTATAAGTCAGCTGTCCCTTTCTGGCTCCCCCTTGTCACCCCCCTTTCTGGAGAGATGCATTAGTAAAAGCCAGAGCAGGCAGGGTCGATTTGGAAGAGAATGCTATTTACCTACATCTCTTCTTTCCACATCATCAGCATTGGTCAGTTTGATAATGCTTTATATCCTTTACACATTGTCAGCTCAGAATCATTGCCAATGTATATGGCTTAACAAATATATGGTAAAGAAGCATTTTTCCTGTCCTTTCTATCGATAAGAGTCTACAGAAAGTTGAAGAAGGAAAGCCAGCCGCTTTGTAAAAATGATAGATACAGTATAAAACTCCATAGCTTAAACATCCAACTTGCTGAGTTTTAATGGTGTTGTCATCACCAGACTGTTAGCTTAACTTATGAAAATCAAGAAAATGCGTTTTTGTTTTTTCATAAATCCCCGTGAACAATAGTCTGACAACAGAAAACAAGTTCTGATCTTGGAATGATTGCTCTCAGTGTATCGCCAGTAATGAAGTATGAAGGAAATCGAAGACTTATTGCTTACAGATATTAGCACAGACCCAGATGGCTCAATTTTTTTTTTCCGTAATAGATAATTCTTGAATTATGTGCCCAACAAAGACAAATTCTAGAACTAACGGAAGGCATTTATTATATTAACAAGTGTGTTTTCGATTCCTTCAAAACAGAATGTAATTTAATCTCAGCTTCAGAGACAGATTGGAAATGTTAAATGTCTGCTTTTCAGAACTGATTTCTGTAGGGAGGAAAGTATTCACCATCAGCTTGAGCTGTGTAACTGGGGGAAAGGATGTTTATCTTAACAGCACAGAAAGGGAGAAGTTGTGGAATTTTTTTCCATTTTCTTTTTCATTTTTTAAATATAGAGCAGATTGTATACATCCTAGTCCTTCCCCAGGGCAACTTCTGCCTTGCTGAATGTAACATATTCCACTGTGAGAAAGAATAATTATCTGATAGTGACGGAGACCTTTCTTAGTGTTGTGTGCATACAAATGCAAACTTGAAACCTGCCCAGTGGTGTTCATTGTCTTTACTTCTTCAGGGTTTCAGGGGAGTGCGGCTAGGGTCCAGATTGGAGATTTGTGATTTGGAGGTATCCAAAGGTCCCAAATAGTGATCTTCCTACAGAAGGTGGTCAAAGGTGTGGAGGATTTGGCTACAATGCCACAGAAGAAATAACAAAAGGACCTGAGGTGGTTTGACTTGGAGAAGAGAGACAATTTGTGTAAGGGGAGTTGGAGGAAAAGGTCATTGTAAGAGTTTGCAGTGGGTGTCACATAGAGGAGAGCAAGTGGCTCCAGTGGGCATGCAGGACAAATGTCTGCATTTCACAAGAGAAACTATTTTTACTTCATCTAAGTAATATCTCAATTTACCCTGCAGAAAAGAGGGTGTGCAAGGTGCTGAGTTCCATGAGAGGGTCAGAACTTGTGTCTGGGTATGGAATGGGGAGGATGGAGTCAAAGGAGACATGAAAGACAGTGTCCAGGGGTGGATGTGGAGGTGAAAGGCGTACAGTCAGTCCTAAGGAAGGCTCCATCTGAGAGGACTGGGCAGAAGGATGGAAATCAGACCCTAGGCTGATGGGTGGGATGGAAACAGGAGGCAGTGGGACTAAGCAAGTGACTTCAGATGGGAATCAATAGATGCCAAGTGGAAAGATTCTCATCAGAGCTGGGCACAGCTGCAGAGCTTAGTACAGAACACCTGTAACCTCACCTGTAGGTAGGAAGGGAGCAGGCAGTTCACTGCACTGGTTTGAATGAGGAGCTTGCTAATAGCAAGAGCTACCAAAGGAAAGAATTAATGGTCGTGAAAAAAGTGATTTCTTTACATCTGCTCCTGTTCACATGGAAGCCAGTTGACTCCTCTGCTAGTGATGCTGTGCAGGGGATGCCAGGCTTGGGTGGGACACTTTTCTGGATGACCTCTGAGGTCCTGACAATTTAATTGGGCACGAAAACATCTTCCTTGTCACCATGATCCATTCATTCAGCATTTCTTTATTAAGCCCCTACTATGTGTCAGCCAAAGTGCTAGGCATTAGGGACAGGGGGATGAACACACAAACATAAATCCAGATCTCATGGACCTTACTGCCTAGTGAGGCAGACAGACAGTAAGTGACAGTGACAGGTGCGCTGGTGGAGGTGAAGAAGTGCAGGTGCTATGGGATGTATAATAGGTATATTGGTATATTGTCTGATAGGGTGGGGGTGGGCTTGCTGGAGGAGGTGATCTTAAAATGAGCCTAAGATAAGAGTAGGAGTTAGCTAGAGGTAGAGAGGGAGAGAGGCTAGGGGAGAAAGATAAAAGAATACCCCCCAAACAAAAAGAACAGCATGAATGAAAACACTGAGGAAAGAAAAAGCAAGTCTCACCCGTGGAATTACTCTTTAGCTTTGAGGTCTGGACAAAGCATATTGTGGTACTCAGGAAGAGCCTTGTGAGCTTATCTGAGCAGCTTAATTAGCTATATTAAATTGAAAGTTGGGGTAGGGGAGGGAGGAAAAGGAACAAACATTTTGATGTGGATGAGAGTGATCCAGAAGGGATTAAAGAGATGGGGATCATCTGCAGGCAGAGTTTGGTTAAAGCAGTGGAATTTGGGGGGCTGGATTAGAGGAGAATAGTGTGGTAGGCAGTGTTCAGAGATAGTAAAGCACAAAAAGGCACGAAGAGAGGTGAGGAGCCCTCTTTCTAGCCCTCGGTGGGTAAGAAGGTGCTAAGCCAAGCTTTCCTGCCTGGAAGTCCATGCAGAGCATAACTCTCTCCTGGGTGTCTTTCAGACATGAAAACTCTTAGTTTGGACCATCTGCCCTCAGGTGCTTATGCAGGAAGATCCTACAGAACAAGTCAGTCAGGGATTTTAGAAGAGAAAACCCATGTGTTTTGCTTTCTTCTAATACTGTGTAGCTTGCGAAGTGCTTCACATACCTTTGAAGAGGGTTTGGTTATCTCTGTTCTGTAGGGAGGACCTGAGATTCAGATATGGGAAGTGATTCACCTGAGGTCACCCCTCCGTTTTGAGGCAGTGCCGCTGCACCCCTGGTCTGGTGGTTCTCACTCTGGCATGCGGTCCCCTTGCTGGGGCATTAGAAACAATGGCCCCCGACCCCTATGGAAATGTGTAGGGTAAATAAAGGGACAGGCTCCAGGAGGCTGCTCTCCAGAACAGCCTATGTCCTTGGAGAAGGTGACAAGGACTCTTCCTAGTGAAGGAAGAGCAAGGGCCCCGGTGACAATACCTCAGAACACTGATAAGCATTTGCTCTTCTATTCTGGGTCTCCGCCCACCTCTTTTTTTTCCCTATTGCATTACTGTGGAGTTGAAACCGGCTGAATCAGCACTGAATCATTTAGCAGGAAATGATGAAAACTGTCACTTTCCTCTGTCTGCACGGTAACACACAGCAGAGAGAGCTGAAGATGACGGAGGGGCCGTCTGACGATGCCTCAGGCCTCAGATTAGACTGTGAGTGGGACGAGCCCACAGCCTAATAGGCAGTCATTCCCGGGTGGCCCAGGAGTGTGAATGTGAGGTTGTCCCTGTGGCAAGGACACCTAGTCGACAGGCGCACAGCAACAGCCCTAGTAAAGGAGGAGGCAAAAAGGCAATCTGCAGGTCCACTGGGAAATCTTGCACCAGCAAATGGGCATCGTGAATGATGGGGTAACCCAGATCCCTTCAGGTGCTCACAGTGGCCCTGTGAAAGAGTGCCATTCTTGGCTTCCCATGAGGAATACGTAACCTTGTTGCAATACCTTTCTATCTAACCTCATTTGGGGGCAGGGGAGGGCGGGGAGATGCGAGCTGTTTTCACCATCCACTAATTTTAAAATGCACTCAGGATTTGCTTGGCATGTTACTTTCACCTTTGAGCCTCAGTTTCCTCTTTTGTAAAATAGAGATGTTAATACCTACATGCAGCTATAACATTATGTGACTGAATAATGACATAATGAATATGATGGTACTTTGTAAAGTGCACATCATTATATTATTCAGAATCCAGAGCCCTTGGGGGCACTTCAGAGCCCTCATTCTAGCACTCGTCATAAGCAAGCAAACACACAGCTACCTCTCCCACCCCTCCTTGTCCCCAGCTTAATGGCTTTAATGCAACTATGGATGTGACCACTGACCCATGTGCTCCAGTTGCGAAGTGGTATTAATGGGAATGAGACAGGCCCCCAAATCCTGAACCGCCTCTGCTTTCTGTTAAGCTAAGAGACTCTGTAGCTATGACTATGCATCGTTTGGTATCCAAAAGACAAAATGAGCAACACTGTTAACTATCCACGTGTCTCTAAATGTCCGGATGTTTGGTAATATTCATACAGCAATTTAGAGATAATGGTCCAGAAATGGGGGGAAGAGAGAAGTGGGGGAAAGGGTGTTTGCTATTTTTATTTTAAATTGAGCAAGCAGATATACAGGCCAGATAGCCCCTAAGAAGGGATGGTGGCATGTTAGGGAACACGGTGGGCTGTGGAAGTACTGGGAGCTCGGCAGGCAATGATGCAGCTGAAAGATTTGCTGGAGTGAAGCTACATTCACTCACAATTTTCACTTGGGGAAAGTTCTGCCCACCTGATTTTTCTGTCTCATTCATTATTTAACAAATATACGTATCCAATTTCTACTATTTAAAAAATGTTTTTAAAAGATCCCTTTGGCTGGTGTGTAAGGAGTAAACTTTGGGGAGCAGGGATAGAAGCCAGGTCCAGCTAGGAGGCTGCTTTAGATGAACTCCAAGGACAGCTTGAGATAGGTGGCGGCAGAGGAAATAGAATGGAGATGTCTATTTGTCATTAACAAATACATTGGCATGACTTGCTGATAGATGGGCTGTAGATTGGGAGGGGAACACGTGTTTTCTGGCTTAGCCAATGGGTAGATGGAGGTCTAATTTACTCAGATGGGGGAGACCAGGAAGGAACAAGTTTTGGTGGAAAAAGCAGAATCAAAAACTTCGTTCCGGATGTGCTATATTTGAGATGCCTTTAAACCACTCACATGGAGATAACAAGAATGCACTTGGGTACACAGGTTTGGAGCTCGTCTGGGAGAAAAGTCAAGGCTAGGGAATGCGAATATGGAAGTCATCAGCATTCTGATATCTAAATCCAGGGGCCTGGATGGAATCATTTAGGGAATGAGTGTTGATAGAGAAGGGGACCCAAGGCTGTCATTCCAACATGTAGGGGAAAAATAAATAAATAAATAAATAAATAAATAAATAAATAAATAAAAAGTAA
>NW_007727589.1:396240-396897 GCF_000696425.1 Galeopterus variegatus | reverse complement strand
TCCTCCTGCCGACAAATAACCACCAAGTGGACACGTGCCCGAGCACCTGTCACTCTGGGTGTTCCATACCTAACTCATGCTCCTTCTGAACGCGAGATGGCCCTCTTCCTCCATCCACTCACCTGCCATCTTCTCATCCCAGTCCCATCGGCTCACCTGACTCCCTTTGCCCCTACAAACAACCATCGTCCTGTCTTCCTCCTCTAGCAGAGCTTCCCCTCGGGCTGTTCACGTTTCCTGGAAGCGCAGGCTCTGGAGCCTGCCGTTGTCACTCATTCGCTGGGAGACTTTGGCCGAGTCGTTTAATGGTTCTTGCGCTCAGTTTCCTCTACCGTAAAGTGGTACAGTAGTAGCCACTGCAGAGCTGTTGAGGTGATTAGAACATGCAAAACATCAGAATAAGTCCTGCACAGGGTAAGTGCTCACCAGCAGTTAGGTATTGTAATACTATTGGAGCATGTCCTAATCCTAATTTAAATTCATGTTTTCTCTGATGTCTGAGTTGATCTTTCCTCCTCTGAATTCCTGGTCATCTTTTCTCTGTTCCTCTTCCAGGGAGCTTAGCAATTTTTATCTCCTTTTAGCAATTTCTGTAGTACCATTTATTACAGAAGTAGACTTGCTACCTGTTATTACAACCTAATTATTTTATTATAC
>NW_007727589.1:395076-395521 GCF_000696425.1 Galeopterus variegatus | reverse complement strand
ATCCTTGAGTTCTGGCCCTGGCAGCTGGATCCTGTCCTGCCAGCCCATCAGGGTGTGTGAGATCTGTAAGTCTCTGCCTTGCTATCCGGGCATTTCCCTTCTATGTGTGCACACGATGGGGCCTCCCGGAGGGTGCGTCTTTTTTTCTGAGACTCCTCCTCCTTTGCCGGGCCCCTCCCCTCTCTGTGCGCTCAGTACAGGGCTGGGGCGTTTCTTCTGCAATCCTCCTCTCTCAGCCCCGCCCGGCCGGAAGGGGTCTCAGGCCTCCGCCACGGACACTGTGGATGTTCCTGCGGCCCTGGTCAAGGTCCTCACTGGGCCTCCCACCTTCCCCCCTCCCCCGGTATTGCAGCCCCCTGTGTGGTTGAGTTATCTCCCACACCAGGGCCTGAGCCCCCCGGGGGAGGATCCCACAGCACACAGTTCCTCTTTGAATCCCCCCGGC
>NW_007727589.1:390050-393756 GCF_000696425.1 Galeopterus variegatus | reverse complement strand
CTCTCAGGAATCTTCTTTTGCATCGGCCCTAAAACCTCGAGACTGTAGTTGCTTTTTTTCGATGTAGATTAGTTGATTAGTGATTTATTTGTTTTTTGTTGCTCTTGGAAATGCAAATAGTACTCTGGCAGCACAGTGCACACTTCACAGGCTCTCTCTGTCCTCTGGCGCACTCACTCCAGACCCGTCGCCATCTTGCTCCCCTGAGTTAGTTTTGATCTTAACTTGCCCCTTCCTCTTGGCAATCGTGAAGGCCCCTGTGCTTCGACTGGTCCAGGGTCTTGTGAAAGGCCAGCTCTCACCTTCTAGAAGCTGCCATCAGGTCACGTGCCTGTTGTGGCTTGCTTTCTCAGGCAAAGCTGGGCCAATCCACATCTACTTCCTCCCCCAAGAATTCATCCTGTGGCTTTCAGATTTGAGTCCAAATCCTTACCTCGCATGAGCTTTGATTCCTTCTAAATCCATGACTGCATCTGTTGCTGCCACATGAGTTTGTCTTCATTTTCTAGAATAATTTCCTTAAAACTGGAGATAGATGCAGAGATTTTTATATCCAAGTACAGAAATGAAGTACTGTGGGGGAAGCTATTAACATTTTAGTGATTTAATAGTATCACAGCGGCAGCAACTTAGATGAAACAGGGTAAAACCTGGGGGGAAGACTAAGGCCTTAATTGCATTTTGTTGTCCCTGTTTTACTTAGTTCTCTTCGGAATGCAACACTTTGGAGAACGTTGAAATTTTCATTTAAACTAAAGAGTGACATGTTGTCTTCATTGTTGTTTTTCACTTTTAGGTTAAAGAAGAGATGAAAATCCTTACCCAAGATAAAGGTGTTAACTCTTTCAAGATGTTTATGGCATACAAAGATCTGTACATGGTGAGGGACGCAGAGCTGTATGCCGCCTTCTCTCAGTGCAAGGAAATTGGAGCGGTTGCTCAGGTCCATGCAGAAAACGGAGACTTAATTGCAGAGGTAAGCATTTGCATTCCAAATCTTCTTAACTTAAAAGATAACAGCCATAATTTAAAGTGAAGATGATCAGCCCCAAGTAGGTAAACTCATGTAATGCCCTGGAAGAATGGAAATCCAGAAACAGATTTTCTGTGGCTCAGAAATACTTAATTTGGTTTACTTGAGTCTCTGTTCTTGGTTTTATTCAGGTGGTATATGCACCTGAATGAGAATTTCCCGTTTTCAATTCAGCTATTTCAAGCCAGCTAGTTGGTCTCAAACATTTGCAAATATAAAAACACAAATATTTTTCTCTGTATCCCCCAGCACTTTTTGTTGTGTTCTGTGTTTTAGTAGCTCAGCTGCTGGTTCGGACTAAACTGTGGACACCAGTGTAATCTGGTGACTTAAGCAGTGCATTAGGTAGCTGTTTAAAGCCCTAGTCTTTTCAGAAACTGGGTATTAAAATGTGCTCTGGAGGAATCTAGATGATATTTATTTCTCACGTTAGTTCCATTATTAATGCCTGAAGGGTACACCATCTGCAAGATTTAAAGAGCTGTCTCTTAGCCTTTATAGTAGCTGAGTTTTTTCTCTCTCCCTAGGCTCAGTTCCCATTTAAGTCAGTGAGATCAGGTCTCAGTGGCCAGGAGGCAGTGGGAATAAGGAGGAGAAAGCATGAGCTGTAAAATCAAACAGACTGGGTTTAAATTTGACTCTCCCATTTCCTGGCTGCATGACACCAGGCAAGTTGTGTTATCCTGAGTCTTGACTTCAGCCTTTCCTGTAAGGAAGAAAGAAAATTTTGGAGAAGGCAAATAACTGGTCCAATAACATTTAGTATGTTGGGTTGGGAGCCAGTGAAGACTATGATTCAGTAAAAAAGTAGAACTAATTACATAATATATTACAATCTGTCCCACCAATAAGGATCCGTAGTCTTTCGTTTGTTCTGAATCAATATTGTCTTCAATCTAGACAATACTTTTCAAAGAAAGTGATTTAAATGAACCTCATATCTTTTTTCACCTTTTCAATCAAAATAATTTGATGGTAAAACATGCAGATAGCAATTAACATAAACTATTGGAATATTAAAATTATTTTTATCAAATGCACACACTGCACACACACATACACATACACTCACATACACACGTGTGCGTATACCTAACAGATTGTTTTCAATCCAGCTATTTCAAGCCAGCTATTTGATCTCAAACATTTGCAAATATAAAAACACAAATATTTTTCTCTGTATCCCCCAGCACTTTTTGTTGTGTTCTGTGTTTTAGTAGCTCAGCTGCTGGTTCGGACTAAACTGTGGACACCAGTGTAATCTGGTGACTTAAGCAGTGCATTAGGTAGCTGTTTAAAGCCCTAGGCTTTTCAGAAACTGGGTATTAAAATGTGCTCAGGAGGAATCTAGATGATATTTATTTCTCATGTTAGTTCCATTATTAATGCCCGAAGGGTACACCATCTGCAAGATTTAAAGAGCTGTCTCTTAGCCTTTATAGTAGCTGAGTTTTTTCTCTCTCCCTAGGCTCAGTTCCCATTTAAGTCAGTGAGATCAGGTCTCAGTGGCCAGGAGGCAGTGGGAATAAGGAGGAGAAAGCATGAGCTGTAAAATCAAACAGACTGGGTTTAAATTTGACTCTCCCATTTCCTGGCTGCATGACACCAGGCAAGTTGTGTTATCCTGAGTCTTGACTTCAGCCTTTCCTGTAAGGAAGAAAGAAAATTTTGGAGAAGGTAAACAACTGGTCCAATAACATTTAGCAGATTGGGTTGGGGAGACAGTGAAGACTATGATTCAGTAAAAAAGTAGAACTAATTACATAATATATTACAATCTGTCCCACCAATAAGGATCCGTAGTCTTTTGTTTGTTCTGAATCAATATTGTCTTCGATCTAGACAATGCTTTTCAAAGAAAGTGATTTAAATGAACCTCATATCTTTTTTCACCTTTTCAATCAAAATAATTTGATGGTAAAACATGCAGATAGCAATTAACATAAACTATTGGAATATTAAAATTATTTTTATCAAATGCACACACTGCACACACACATACACATACACTCACATACACACGTGTGCGTATACCTAACAGATCTAAAAGCCTGGCAGTGGATTTAATTTACAGGACAATAGTGGTGTTTGTCCTGAGTAGACCTCCTTGCACGTGTGTTTGTGCCTGCTGTCTTTGCAGGGAGCAAAGAAGATGTTGGCATTGGGGATAACAGGCCCCGAGGGCCACGAGCTGAGCCGCCCGGAAGCAGTGGAGGCCGAGGCCACGCTGAGAGCCGTCACCGTCGCCAGCGCCGTGAACTGCCCCCTGTACGTCGTGCACGTGATGAGCAAGTCTGCGGCCAAGGTGATAGCGGACGCGAGGAGAGACGGTACTTTCCCGATGTGACTTCACCTGCAACTCAGTGCGGCAGCCCCCTCATCCGCGGGGACACGTTCTAAGTCCCCCAGCGGATGCCTGAACCTGGGGATGGGACCAAAGCCCGTGTAGACTATGTTTCTTCCTATACAAACGTACCAGTGTTAAAGTTTAATTTATAAATTAGGCACGGTACGCTTGCGCTTTGGGACCATTATGAAGTAAAATAAGGGTGACCTGAACACAAGCACTGCGATGCATTGACAGTGGATCTGACAACCCAAATGGCAACTAAGTGACTAAGGAGCAGGGGCGTCTGCAGCGCGGATCTGAGGCGAAGGGAGGAGTCACTGCGG
>NW_007727589.1:380872-389843 GCF_000696425.1 Galeopterus variegatus | reverse complement strand
AGGTAGAGATTGTGGTCCAAGTTCTAGTGCTCAGGTCGGATGGTGGATCCACAGGTGTTTACTATTTTACAAACAGAAATTGTTAGGTGGAAGGGGGTGTGGGGCCATTCAGGTGCTTCTTTCAGTAGGCGGTGATGGCATTATGATTAACTCAATTCTTCCTACTTGAAGTTCATTTTAAAAAGTCTTGAGGGAAGCTCTCTGGACCCCAAATTGGGGAGCCAGGGATTTAATGGGAGACCTTGGGCAAGTGAGGGAAAGTCCTTAAGCCGTTTGCTCGGCTGTGAACTGGGTGTAAGACTGTATGGTCCCCAGTAGATGGGGGCATCCAACAGGGTGTTCGTAGTGAGCACTATGCCCCCTCCCTCCTCATGCTTCCACCTACGGGGACCCCCTCCCCTTACGCGCTCTCCCCTGTGAAATGAGGGTTTTTTGTGGGGGGACTGGCCAATACAGGGATCGAACCCCGGACCTCAGTGTCATAAGCACCAGTCTTACTGAGCAGCCGGCCAGCCCTAGGAGGGAGGGTACCATGCACCTCCCTCAGTCTTACCCACTGCAGGGGTCTCATCGGAGTGCGGTCAGCGTCATCACGGTGTGCCATTCAAGGGACAACATGCTAACAGCCACCTGGCCACAACGGAATCTGAGTCCCTTAATCTGCCTGACTTCCAGGTTAATCTGGACCCAGGTAAGGAAGAGGGTGTTGTTTACAGAGCCCTCAGAGCCCACCTGAGACAGACCCAGAAGGGTGCATGAACTGAGGCACTCCACCCCTGGCTGTCACTCACTTATTTTCTTCAATGGCTGCCTCAGAGCCTTGATTCTAAAGGTGATACCAAGAGCGGTGGGCACAGAGACTGCTTGAGGGCTGGGCCTGTGCTTGGGCTGGGAAAGCGAGTCCTTTCCTTGGTTCTGATGATGCACAGTTCCACAGACTTGTCACGCAAACGAATGGCCACTCTGTGAATTAGCACAGGCTGCTAAAACCTAGTATTTGTATATGGAATGCAGTGTGCTGCTAGAGGTTCCTGGTCACCCTAGTTCAGGGTTCTCCTGAAAAGTCTGGCTGCCTTGTCACCCTTGGCAACACAGCAGAGCAAGTATTTCGACAAGTACTTACTGAGCACCCACTATGTGCCAGCAAGCACTTATGAAAGTTCTGCTACGGGAAAGCGCTCTGAACAAAACAGCAAAAGTAAAATACATCCCCGCCTTCAGGAAACACACACACTAGCAGGAGACATTTAAGAAAAGAAAAATACCTAATATGTTAGATGATGATAAGGGGTAAGGAGAAAAAAATAACCAGAAAAGAGGTTGGGGGAGATCAGGGAGTGTGAGGGGTGGGCTGTCATCTTAAAGAGTGGATCAGTATAACACCAAGGTCAAGGCTTCAGATCCCCATATAGGCCAGCCACCAACAAAATAAATAGGGGATCAGGAAGGCCTTCCTGAGAAGGTGCTGTGGATTGATTGAATTGTGTCCCCAAAGGTCATATATTAGAAGCTTAATCCCCACTGTAACTGTTGAGGGTGGGAAATCCTATTATGGTAATTGAAAGGTGGGGCTTGAAGAGGTGATGAGATTGTAGGACCATGCAGTAGTGAATGGATTAATAACGGTGGTCAGGAGCATGATTTTGAGGGCTTTAAAAGGAGAGCACGTGACAGTCTCTCTCTGCTCCACCATTTTCTGCCCCATGAGACCCTGCATTGCTGTAGAGTCACCTCCCCGGCTGTGTTCCCTGGACTGTGTTCCCTGGACTGTGGATTTCCCAGCTTCCAAAACTGTAAGCAATAAATTTCATTTTCTTATAAATCACCCAGTTCCAGGTATTTTGTTATAAGCAACAGAAATGGACTAATACAGAAGGTGATATTTGTGTAAAGAAATATCACATTTGGAGGATGTGAAGGAGTGAGCCGTGTGGGTATCTGGAGAATGAACATCCCAGGCAGAGGGAACCACAAGTGCAGAGGTCCTGAGGCAGGAATATGCCTGGCATAACTGAGAATGGCAAGAGTGGGGGAGGGGGAAGATGAGGCTGGTGGGGTCCAGATCTTGCAGGGTCTTGTGGGTTGTGAAAACTTTGCCATGTCTTCTGGCTGAGGTGGGTGCCAGGGCTGGGCGGGAGGAGGGCGTCCTGAACAGAGGAGGGACAGGATCTGATTTTAACAGGACCTTGCTGGCTGCATGGGGAGACTAGACCATTAGGGAGGCAAGAGGAGAAGCAGGTCCCGGTGAGGAGGCAACCACCGTAGTCCAGGGAGACGATGGCCACCGGGACCAGGGTGGGGGCGGTGGAATTTCTGACAGAATTTCTCTCTGACAAGTGAGAGCAGCTGGGCTCTCCTCTGGCATTTGGGGGCCAAGAAAGTTTGAGACCAGGTTATAAAATAGAGACATGGTCATCAAGATAGACCCCTTCCCACAACCTTCTAGGATTTCTGTTATGCAGGCATTTGAAGAAATGTTTTAGGTCTTCACAGCCTAACATGGAAAAAAATCCAGGATACATTGTCACAGCTTTGCTTCCTCCCTCTTGATTAGCATCCTGTCTGCTTTCTTTTATCCTTGTGCGTGGATATTTTTTTTCTTCTTCCTCTGCTAGTCTTCATGACTGTTTCTTCCTTCAGGTTACTTCTTCTCTGTCTGTGGGACCTCCAACTATTTCTTTCAGCCTTATGCCCCCACTGTCAACACCACGAGCAGCCACTTTTTAACTTAATGGCTAGATTCCAAGTTCTCCATTTCTTTTAACCCTGGACCTTGGCCTTGTCAGCACCACACTCTAACCTCTAACCAACTGAGATAAACTGGCCAGCCCTCTCTAGTCGGCTTTAAAGAAGCTTCCCTCTCAGGAGTCTCAACCATCGCTCCCACTGCCTGAATCAGGGCAGTGCTGGGCACAAGGAGGATGCCCAGCAAATTTCTTTTGAATTGAATTGGTTTGTGTGACAGCAACCTGGGTGTTGGAGCAATTGAGGAAGCGTTATCCAAATAGTATTTTTATGATGATTATTTAAGATTTTAAAACAAAGTTATTTTTACCCCAAACTGTCTAATTGCCTCAGTTCTCTAGTTCACTCTAGTATGTAAATAGTCATCTTAAAAGAAATTCTTATTTTTGATAAGAATTGTACAAAGAAATAACTTCATTCATTTGCCGTACTGGTAAAGGAAGGATGAAAAACAAATGCGGTGCGTTTTATTCAATGACTTCAGGCCCATAGTAGCTTCTATCATGTCATTTTTAGGAACCCAGATAATCAGAGAGTCTTATAAATCATCCCTGCTGTGTTTTGTTTTACTGAAACAGGCTGTATTTTTATAATATACATTATCGAAACTATGAAAATGGATTGGGCCTGTCTACAATTGATACTAAAATAAATTTTGCCAAAATTGCTTCTGATTGCATGAAAAAGGATTTTGTGCAATTCATATGCACTTTTAAAATGTAATCCAGCAATATCTTGTGTTAAGAGTAAGCTTAACTTCACAAGGAGTTAATAAGATCTTACTACCAACTATTTCTGATTGTTCCCTCCCCTCCCCCCCCATGTAATAGAATTTCCGTATAAAAGAGAGCAGCCCTTAAAAAAGAAAACACTGTACTGAAATTTAAAGTTATAGTATTAGGTTTTCCACACCAGGTGGCGCTGTTGCCAACTCTATGAAATTGGTTGCTCCATAATTATTTATTTTGCAAATCGCGTAGCAGGACCATACTGTCAGAATATGATTCGAGGAACAGTAAAATCAGAAGAAACGGTCAGTCCTAACCCATTATCAAGCTACAATTTTGAGAGTTCTGTCGGGAAGCAGTTTCTTCATCTTGAGTATTTATTTTGCACTGAGATAGATTCCGTTAGGAGCAGAATAAAAAATTGAAGAAAGGTTTTAGAATGTAGATCATAGGCAGAAAATTATTAAACTTCAGTATGGACATCTTAATTTTATTTCAAATTATTTTTAAATTTAGTTTTATTTCTTGAATATGTAAAACATTTATATGGTCCAAAAGTCAAAAGTTCAGAGAAGTCTTACTTCCTTCTCTAGCTCCTTCTTACCACACCCCATAAATAATTATTTTTATTAATTTATTTGTGGCCTATCTTTACAGTGTTTCTCTTTACAAAATATGAATATATGTATATTCTTATCCCCCCTTTTCCTATACAAAAGCTAACATAGTATACAGTGTCCTACACATTGCTTCCCCCCCCTGCCACTTGAAAATATGTCCTAAAGGTCAGCCCACATAAGGCACAGAGATTTTTCTCATTCTTTTTTACAGGTGCAGAGTGTGTCATTGTATTTATTAAACTAGTCCCTTATTGATGGGACTTTGGGTTGTATCCAATCTTTAGCTGTTACTAATAAAACCACAGTGATGGTTTTATGCATATGTTATTCCATATTTGTGGAAGGTATATTAGTTTTCTGTTGCTGCTATAATAAATTACCACAAATTTAGTGGCTTCAAACAGCACAAATTTATTATCTTACAGTTCTGGATGTCAGAAGTCTGAAATAGGTCTCACTAGGTTAACATCAAGATGTCAGCAGGGGTATGTTCCTTTCTGGAGGCTCTGGGAAGAATTTGTTTCTTTGCCTTTTCCAGTTTCTAGAAGCTTCCCTCATTCCTTGGCTCATGCCTCCTCCTCTATCTTCAAAGCCAGCAATGCTGGGCTGAGCCCTTCTCACATCATATCATTCTGACATCCTCTTTTGCCTCTCTCTTCTGCTTTAAGGACCCTTGGATTATATCGAGCACTGATTAATCCAGGATAATCTTCCCATTTCAAGGTACCTTAATTTAATCACATTTGTAAAGTCCCCTTCAGTATGTAAGATAACATATTCACACGTTATGGGGATTAGGATGCAGACATCTTTGGGGCTCCATTATTTTGTCCACTGCTAGAGGGTATCTTCAAGGTAAATTCCTAGAAGTGGGATTGCTGGTTCAAAGGGTAAAAGCATATGTAATTTTTTGTATATTGCTAAATTCCTTTCTGAAGGGATTTTAAATATGGATTTTCAAATATTACCCCAGATGTTCTAGTTGAGTCAGACTTATTGTAATAGTACTTGTGAAAATACCCTAATGCACAGTTGGCAAAGAGGCAGAAGGGCTCCAGAAGAAATTTGCATGAGAGATTCTGCACCCCTTGCATGTGACCCCTCGCATGTGACCAAGGCTTGTGGTCAAGCAGGAACCTGAAGGGAGCAGGGGGAGGGTTGGACATCAACAGTGCTAAGCTGTTCACATGATAACTGCATCAGCAAACCCAAGGACAGATCCCTGGGGAGTGCTGAGTGACAAGAGCTGGTGGACCGCACTGACATTTTGCAAAAGATTCATCTACCCTGTCTGCCCTCATTATCTAACATAACATCTGAACATAAAAGAACGATATACATCTATTAATTGTCATCTTCTTTAAATAAGAAATCATTCAACCTTACAGATTTATAATATTCCCATCTGTAAATGCCTTTACCACCCCATTCTATCTTTTAGGGCCTTGGCACTTACAGTGCAGTCCGTAGAATGCAGCATTAACATTGCCTGGGAGCTCGTTAGGCATGCAGAGTCTTGAACCCCATCACTGAATCAAAATATGCACTTACAGTTAGAAACCCAGGTGATTCATATGCGTGTTACAGTCTGAGAATCACAGCTCCAAGAAGCACAAAGGATGTCCAATTATTGATTGCCTCTGTTGTAGCAGTCTAGACCTACAGTGCTATCCGATTTGACTTGATTGCTCAATGGCCAATTCTGCACCCAGAAAAGATAATGATTATAACAACTAACATTATTTGTTGAGTGTTTAGTATGTGCCTAGCACATAATAGTATTTTAATATCTTTTATCTCATTTCAAGTTTTACTATATATCATTGCATCAATGTATTTTAATATACATTACCTTTTTTTTTTAATTGTCAAAATAACACTTCAGGCTTATCACTGTTTTGTGATGATGAAATTGAGGCTTGGGAAAGATTGGTAAATTAGCCCAAGATCACTTGGTTAGGAAGTTTTTTTTGTTTGTTTGTTTGCTTGGTTGGGTATTTTTGGTTAGGAATTTTTAAACCTGGAATCCAAGCCCAAGTTCATCTGACCCAAAGCCTAAACTTTTTCTGTTCAAGGAGAAATTGTTCTAGAGTTAAGGAAACATGGATATCAAGTTCATATTTAATTGGTTGCTGTTGTTTTAAACATTTAATTGGTTTTTGTTTTTCGGCCTTACATTTTAAAATTTTATTTGACATTATCATCATCTATTTATTTTTATCATTACTGAAAGAATAACCCATGCCAGGAATGAAAATAATAAAGACACTATTGAATGGAAAGTAAGCATCGCCTCTCTCTCATCTTACTCTTTGGAGCTGGTGATTTTAACCCCATTTATCTTTAGTTTTTGGTAGTTACTTCCAAAATTCTAGTGGTTTATAATTTTTGAGAGTATTACTTGACTCCCAACTATGAAAATGAGTCATTTAGTTCATGTAAATCTTACCTCTCACCTCCTGAATTTTGTTAGTAACAACTGTCACTTCAAATAATATGCTTAAATTTATGTCTCAGCTTTTACTTTCAGTGGTATCTTTTCATTCTCTGCTAGACTGAAGAAGGAACTTGGAGGCTCTACCTTATTCTCTCTCCTCCTGATGTCAATTAACTATATTCTTATCTTTACAGGGACAGGTCGTGGCACGTGCACTTGGCTCTGTAGCTATATTTAGGACTTCCATGCTTTGTCTACAAGTTAAGTCTAAAATTTAAAACTGTTACAGTGCAAGATGTGGACATACTCTTCTCTGAAGAAACAATTAGTGAGAAGAGAACTTCAAAAAAATTCGTATCACTAATTTGGAGTGCAAGTTAGTGTTATTCAAATTAACTCTTGGAGAAGCAATTTCCAAGTTTCAGGGTCAAGTGGGTTTTCTTCACTCCCATAAGGCTCAAGGGCACACCTTATTTTAGTGTACTGCATATGTGGACCATTATTGTCTTGTAAAATTTCCTGTTTTTCCTGAAATTTTTCCAATGAGTTCTTTTAAAATTAGGTTGAAAAAAGAAACATATGCCTTCTTTATTATATTATGAAGAGATTCTATCTTCTTCATCCTGTTTTATATGGAATAGAATCAGCCTTTCTTGCAGAGTTTCTTTTTGGGAGGAGAACTTTCTTCTAACTCCCTGTTTCATTTCCATTAGTTGCTTTCTAAGCCTGTTATAGAGATGTCATCCTAGGATATTACAGGTTGGATATACTATTTCTTGGTTCCAATATCTCCCCTTTTCTTGAATTATCTTGGAGATTCTCATAATTTTTTAAAGAAAAGTACATAGAAGGTATATTTTGTGATGTTTTGTTCTCAAACTTGGTCACTGATTTGAATGTGCATAGAATTCTAGGCACAGAATTATTTCCTTCTGAATTATGAAGGCACAATTTCATTCTCTTCTGGCATCCAGTGTTACTGATGAACAGGCAAATGCCAATAAAATTCTTGTCCTTTTGTCACTAGCTTTTTTCACCATCTAGAAAATTTTTAAATTTTTTCTTCACTGTAGATGTCTAGAAATTTTATTAAGACTATGTTTAGCAGTATGTCTTTTTAAAAATCACCTTTATATTCAGAGGCCTGTTTCAATCTGAAAACTGACCTTTGAACCTGAAAATTGTTCTTTTATTTCTTCCATATTCGTTTTCTCTGTTTCCTTTTCCAGGAACTCCTTCATCATGATCCTCCACGTCTTTTAACTATTTTTACCTTTTTAAAAATTTAAAAAAATTTTTGCTCTGCATTTTTGGAAATGTTTTGTTTACCTTTTCTGTCCTTCTAATATGCTTTTGTCTTGGTAATTATATTTTTATTTCCCAAAAAACTTTCTTGTTCTCTGATTGCTCTTTCTTCTATGGTTGTTTATTCTTTTTTACATTTTTCTTTGAATGGATCATTATCTTCTTTATCTGTCTATGGATATGAATGAAGATTTTTTTAAAAATTCTGTTCTGTTTCTTGGGTTAGCTCTGTTTTTTTTCTGAGTCAATTATTTAGTTTTTAAAAACTTGTATTTTTTTCTTTTTGGTTCTGTTTGTGTTTTCTTCAAATGTCTGATTTTTTTAAAAATTCTGTTCTGTTTCTTGGGTTAGCTCTGGTTTTTTTCTGAGTCAATTACTTAGTTTTTAAAAACTTGTATTTTTTTCTTTTTGGTTCTGTTTGTGTTTTCTTCAAATGTCTGTGATCCTTGACCGTCCCTAGGTATGACTGCACAGGTCAGTTGATTCGTGTGGGGAGCTGGCCTGGATTTCTTCTGCTGCTATTGGGCCTTTTTCCTGGAGGAGCTTTGTAAATAGCCAATGATGAGCCCCCTGGAAGGTGTGGGGGCTTCCCTCTGTTGCATCAGCACCACCATCAGAAGCTTGTTTCCCAGGCAGAGGGGAGGGCGCGTGCTGCCAACCTATCCTTCCTGTCCCCTCATTTTCACCACCCTTCTGCTCCTGGAGGAATGTTCTTCGTGACCCCCTCCGCTCCTTTGAGTTCAGGCTGCAGCTGCCTCTAACGCTCCTTTATTAATTATTGCTGATCTGTCTGCTTTCCGTCTTCCTAACACCTCTTGCCACCTCTGCTCGGCCATGGTTCCTCTTTTGTTCTCAGTGCAGCTATGGATTCTTCCCTTTTGTACACCTTCAGCCAGGATTTTGATGTGAATTGAGAAGGAAGAGGTGGGGGATGTATGTTCAGTCCATCAACTTTAATTCAAAGCCTGAGATTTGGTACTGTTTTCTAGGCATTGAATTTGCAAACATGATTAGGATAATTTTAGTTCTCAGGTAGCTCATGGTAGACTTTACATCATGGAGGGTTTTTTGTTTATTTTATTGTTGTTTGTTTGATTTGGTTTGGTTTTTGGTTTTGGTTTTCCTTATAGTAGAAA
>NW_007727589.1:378194-380218 GCF_000696425.1 Galeopterus variegatus | reverse complement strand
TTTTATTGTTGTTTGTTTGATTTGGTTTGGTTTTTGGTTTTGGTTTTCCTTATAGTAGAAACCTTTACTTTGCAGGCTTCCTGTAAAATGTACAGTTCTCTTACAAAGAGGTTTTGGATTTCCTGTTTTCCGTTTTATTTAAACTCTGTGCCTCATGTATTCCTCTTATGTTTTAAAAGATGGGGAGAAAGTTCCACACAGTGGCTACTGTCTCCCTAAGTGGTCATGTTGACAGGTGCTTGTTAGTGCTAAACAAGAGTAAGCCAAGTCTCATTTACACACAGACAATGAGCTGAGGCTTAGCAGCCAGTGCTGGGGGAAGGATGAATGCATACCGGAGTCAAGGTAGATTTGACTCTCGAGCGTTCTTTTTTATTTCTTGCATATTAACATCTAAACATCACATTGTCCTTTAAATTTAGAACAAGATGATCTACTTTATATCCAATTGCAAAGCAGTCGAAAACTGGCCATTTTAAACCATTTTGAAAATAGAATTGGGTGGCTGTAAGGAAAGCAGCATTCGTGGGCTGTATTAGATTGTTAGGGCTGCCATAGCAAAGTACTGCACACTGTGTGGCTTACCCAACAGAATTTATTTTCTCACATTTCTGGAGTGTAGAAGTCGAGATCAAGGCGTCAGTAGGGCTGGTTCTTCTGAGGCTCCGGAGGATTTGTTTCAGGCTCTTTGCTTGGCTTATGGACGACTGTCTTCCTCCTGTGTCCTTACGTTATCTGCCCTCCTTTCATGTCTCTATCCAAATTTCCTCTTCCTGTGAGGACCCCAGTCTTATTGGATTAAGGCTCACCCAAATGACCTCAATTTAACTTCACAATCTTTATAAAGGACCGATTTCCAAGTACAGTTACATTGTGAGGTACTGTGGCATTCAGACATCAACATTTGAATTTTGGCGGGGAACAGAATTCAGCCAATAACATGAAATGACTTCAGTGTCCCAAGAAGATGCTAGGTACTTTCATATACATTAAATTATTTGACCCTTACAAAATTGCCACACTAGAGGGGACATTGTGATCTCATTTCATAGAGGAAAAAAGAACTGAGACTAAGAGCCCCACCTAAAAATAGCAAAATCAGGATTTGACCTGTATCTGTAAGTTCCACTCTACCATGCTGCCTCTATGCATTTTTCTTTTCAATTATTTTCTTCTTTTGTAAATGTAATATTTTGAATCAAAATAGAGCCCAGGAAAGTTTCACTTGCTCCTTTTAGCTCGGAGCATTTATTTTAATAAACGTGTTTGGTTTTCTACTTGGGAGGCATTGCTTTGGTTCCTGCTTCTTTCGACTTTCTCTAACAGATCTTGTGACTCAATAAAGTGCTGCAGATCCAGACAAGGTGTTAACATTCGCTCTCTCACCTTCCTCTGACAAACAATTGTCTGGGCAGGGGGTAGCCTGTATTGGGTTGATATGCTTCCTTATTCAGAAATCTCCAGAATTTCTCAGAGGGCAAAACTCCTTGAAGTGGGAGCTTATATCATAAGTGCAGAGTCTTCTTATTTCTGGATTTGAGCCAAAGGATGGAGAAAGAAAGAGAGAACATCTGTGGGTAGAGAGGGTACAATCTAGGGTGAAACTTGCTAAGACAGGAGGAGGAGATTAATGATGAAGATGTATCTATCTCCCAAGTGTTGAAACCATCTGGTCTCAAATATAATCAGGACAGTGCCAGACGAAGGATAGAGATAGTGATTTTCATTGCCAACCCGCTAAGTGTAGTAAATGAAACCAGTAAGTGAAATTGGAAAATTGCTCAGCCACATCCACAGATATAGCTTGTGGTTGACTTAAAGATTTAGAAATGCATGTTCTTTACCAAGAAATGAAAAATGGTGCTTCTCCTAATAACATAGTACGTGCCATATGATATTAGAATACCAGGATTCTAATTCTGGCTCCACCACTGATTATACGTATGTCTTGGGCAAATTAGGTAGTCCCATTGAGTGTCAATTTCTTAATCTGTCAAACCAGCACACGGGTTGTTATGAAGATC
>NW_007727589.1:375966-377101 GCF_000696425.1 Galeopterus variegatus | reverse complement strand
TGGTAGCTGCTGACACTTTTAATTTTTCCTGAGAGCTATTAAAATTGTAGAACTTTCGGGATGGTATTGCCACATCACCTTGATGGGCCGAATGATTGAAGAGAACATGTGATAAGGATATTTTCTCTATGATGAAGCACCACGAAAATCCTGAGCTGGCAACTTGTAACGTGGTTGCAGATCAAGTCTCTGAGTTTTAATTGTCCAAGCAACTATAGGTTCTCTTGGAATAGGAAGGTCTCTTTATACTTGCAAATGGAATATTGTGTCCATCTTCCTATCTCTCCAGCAGATAGTACATTACCTCTTAGTTCACTAAAAATGATTGTTGCTTATTTTATATGCCAGAAGAGTTGCTAATGGTGTTTCCCCTTTTCTGGGAACAGTGCAGTAAGAACCAGGAGGGGGATGGGATTTATCTGGTATATGTGCCTCATGGAAGCCAGGAATCTTTGCAGTGACTAAATCCCTAGAGGATAGCTCTTATTGATCATGGTTTGATACTTGGGCACTTAAGAAGTGAAGTTCCTAGGCTTCTATAAGCCTTGCTTTCATGGTTGTTCAATGTCCCAGGCTAGCTAGAGGAAAATGGCTAGTTTGGGGGAGAAATGATCTGTGAGGGAATAGCGTAGTATATTCCAATTTAATACAACTCAGGCAGCCAGTGGCTATCCACTGTCAGTCCTATCTGAGGAAATCAATTAATTTCAGTTATATATTAGGATTTTAACCAAAAGTTGGCATCTGATTAATCAGAGTGAACTAACTTGGTATGCCAGCATCTCTTTACTGTGCACTCTCCTTTATGATTGTGTGGATATGATCAGGTTGATGTCAGCAAATCTATTGTTCTGACAAATGCTAATGTGGGATGGGATTCTGATTTTAAATTCAAATTCACTATACACTATTAACTTTTATAATGTTGTGTGGTTTTGATGGCTTCATTTGCATGATTTTTAAAATATGTATTTCTGGCTACAATTTTAGTATCTGAGTGTTCTTTTATCTAATATAAAATTTTTTTGAGGAGGTTTATTTAAGGGTGTGAAAAGGTTATCAATCTATTTGCAACAGAGATGTATGTGGTTGAATTTCATATGACCTATATGAATCTGTCATCAGGGTAGTATAG
>NW_007727589.1:373338-375098 GCF_000696425.1 Galeopterus variegatus | reverse complement strand
CAGAGATGTATGTGGTTGAATTTCATATGACCTATATGAATCTGTCATCAGGGTAGTATAGCATAAAAGTTAGGAAAACTGGAGTCAGAATGCCTGGGTTTAAATCCTACCTTCTGCACTCCATGTGGAGTGTCTGTAATGTAACTGTAGAGAAGTTATTTAATCTCATAGCTTTATCCTCATCTTTTAATGGAGATAATAATAGCATTTACCTACAAGGGTTGTTGAGAAGTTTCCATTAGCACGGCACATGTGTCAGCCAGCTTTCACTAGGTTATGCTACAATAACAGTGGATCTAAAACATGAATGGCTTACAACTACAGAGATTTATTTCTCATTCATATTCGTGTTCATCATGGACTTTTAAATCCTGTTCACAAAAGTAAATTATAGTTTGGGATTCTGCCAAATTATCGATATTATCCTCTGCTATAGCTGAGAAGATTAATATTTATGTGTTTGTCATATTGTCCTTTCAAGAGCAAATTAAGGTGCTGAATGCTTCCTTTAAACTTTGCAGGGAAGGTGGTCTATGGAGAACCCATAGCAGCAAGTCTCGGCACGGACGGCACTCACTACTGGCATAAAGACTGGAGCCATGCAGCCCACCACGTCATGGGTCCACCCCTGAGACCAGACCCTTCAACACCCAACTTTCTCATGAATCTACTGGCTAAGTAATCATTTAGCACATGGCTGGGAAGTGTTTTGCCAAAAGAAGGTGTTTTATGAGTCTCAGGTTTGGGTGGAAGAGAGCTTGTCCAACCATGTGGGCCTTCCTTTGACCTCCCAGTATTTTGTTCTACTTGATCTGACAGGCCCTGAGCAAAAAAACCTTCGCTTAATTATGGTATGTTGTCAAAACCTCTCCTGGACACAGAGAAATCAGATCATTTTTATTGAAATTTTATTCTCTTGAATTTTTTCCATTTCTTGTTGCCCAGAGCCAGGACTCCTTTATTATTCCTTATTTTTATCAGAATATTCTTGATTTTTTTTCTATGCTGATATAATCCAGGAACCAGATTGTTGTGTAGGTAACTCTGTTACTTTAGGGGAGGATATGATCATTTTTCTTGAGAATTACACCATTTGTGGACACCCTGATACTCCCCACCCACAGATACTCAGATTTAAGCTAGTAGAGAGTTTTCCATAATAGACGGTACACCGTACACTTGTCCCTCCTTTCAGCTTTTTCCTTCACGCTTCTACATCCCTAAGATTATTCACAAGTCAAAGCAGTCCTGTCCCTGATGACATCAGCATCCTCAGCCAATCTCATTCCTCTGTTCGTCATAGCATGCCTGGCTGGCCAGGGCTTGTCCTGGAGGACCTGCCTTCATTCACAGAGATCACCATGGTGATATCTTTCAGACTATCCATGATTGTTGGTTCATGTAAATTTCAGTTGCATGAACTACTCTGCTCACAAGGAATTTTCACTTACATTATTGCTAGCAATAGAGATATAGTTATCAAGTACATTTAACTGTCAATGTCTAGATGAAAAACGAAGTCTGGGATAAGCTCGTAATCAAAGAGCCAGTAAGTGATGGAGCTGAGCCTAGAACCCAGGCCTTCTAACCCATCATCCTGAGTCACGCTTCTAGTAAGTGTGTTCTCTAGACATGCTTCCTAGAATAAAGACAGGAGAGGGGTGAAATATGCACTTGAAAAAGCTACTCATTCACCCTTGTATTGCTCTGACTTTCAGTTGAGATTGGGAAATGTTCTGATGGTTTCCTCCTACCATATT
>NW_007727589.1:370371-371758 GCF_000696425.1 Galeopterus variegatus | reverse complement strand
AAATGGCTTTAAAGTGAAGAATATTTCTTAACAACATACAGAAAACCATGTAATTTTCTGAAACATTAAAGTTTACTTATGGAAATATGACTTTTAGGACATGAATCTTAGTTATTTTTGAGGCAGAGGCCCTTTGATAATTAAATATACATTAAGGATACTCTTATCATGTAAATGTCCATAGGGATAAACCTTCAACACTTTTTTTAAAGAAAATGTAGGGGGACTACATCCTTCCAAAGTCTGTCTATATTAAAATCTCTTACAATAGACTATCCGCAATTGTCGGTTCATGTAAATTTCAGTTGCATAAAATTGAAATTCTTGAGTCAACTTTTCATTTTTCTAAAAGCATTGTCACCTGACTTAAAAGTGTTGTCAACTATCTTATTTTAATTCTATAATATTCTATCTAATGTCTACATGATCATCTCATAAATCATAGGTCTGCAATAAATAAGCCAGATCATAAATGTAGTAGGTGGTGGTGGTGGTAAACTTTAAATGAAAATTTAAAATACCATTGCCATCATTTAGCTGTCATCTGTAGCAATCTTCTGTGATTCTTGGAAGGATGGGAAAAATCAGTGGGAGTGTTTTTTAAGCTGATAGGTTTTTGAAAAGTCACCTTCAGACTTCCATATGTTACCCATCATCTCCATCATTGTCATTATGATTGCTTAATACTTATCAGCATCCACACATGTGGTAAAGCTCCTCAATATAAGAAATTAGGTGCAGTTCTGTTTGGTTTAAAAGATGCAAATCTTGTGCTTTTACTGATAGGAGATTTTTTTAGTATTTGATCAGTAGAACAAACGCATTTTCTTTTTTGAATTGTTTAACAGCACAGTGGTAAAATGGACGAAAACCGATTCGTAGCAGTTACCAGCACAAATGCAGCTAAAATCTTTAATCTCTATCCAAGAAAAGGAAGAATAGCTGTAGGATCAGATGCTGACATTGTGATTTGGGACCCAAAAGCCACAAGGTAAGTCTAAGTTTTTGTTTCCTCGGCTTCACCATGGAGAAAAAGCACTAACTTGCAAAGGAATTATGCTTTGGTCTTAATCAACCATTTCTTATTAGGTGATTTATTTAGCCATGCTCAGGTGTTTTGAGCCTTTGCACAAGATAAAGGTTTTGACGTACAAATATTCCTTTGTTTTTCTTGGCACAGAAGATGCAAAGGTTGTGTTGCATTCTCTGGAAATGGATATGTATATAAAACCAATATGAATTTCCCACTTCAGTGCCTGGCAAACACCCAAATTCACATGGAGGAAAGGTACAGAGCAATGAAGAAAATAAAAGACTTAGTTTGAAAAGAGCTGGATTAAAAACTCAAAATAATTACAGCCTTCTTAAAGCTTTCAGAAAAAAAAAA
>NW_007727589.1:240692-369903 GCF_000696425.1 Galeopterus variegatus | reverse complement strand
TGTTGCATTCTCTGGAAATGGATATGTATATAAAACCAATATGAATTTCCCACTTCAGTGCCTGGCAAACACCCAAATTCACATGGAGGAAAGGTACAGAGCAATGAAGAAAATAAAAGACTTAGTTTGAAAAGAGCTGGATTAAAAACTCAAAATAATTACAGCCTTCTTAAAGCTTTCAGAAAAAAAAAATTTCCAACACAAAGGACATCACTTTTAGTTAGCCAGATTTTCCAATTGAGTTCATCTTGAGCCTATCATTCCCAGTAGACTTTAGCTCTTTGTTTCCAATTTCCATAATTCTCTATTAATATTGCAGGCCTGGCAAATTCCACCAACTCAGAAAAGCATTCAGTAGAGGCTGAAGATGTTAATTTCTCCTTATAGGATGTTAGCGCAGACAGCACCTGCATCCTGATTTGTGTTTGTCATAAACTTTGCAGCTGTAATGGAGAAAATCCCACATACTTTAACATTTTGTGTGTTTATGTGTGTGTGTAAACAGGAATATGATAGGCCCTTCTGCCTCTATAGTATAGGCATTTATTCAAAACTCTTGGGCTTTTTATTGTAGTAAGCAAAAGTCTATAGTTTTTGGAGGGATGATATTGTCATGAAGACCCAGTTTCAATTTAAGTGCTCCTGGGCTACCCTTTGGGAAAAAGATGACCATTTGAAGCACTAAGCTACTGTTGTCACTGTGAGCCTAAAAACAAGCCCCAGATGGTCCCTCGGAAAATACTTGTCCTTTTGTGCTTGACACTGTCCTCTGGGTACTCATTGTCCCCACCTAGGGACCAATTCACATGGTTGGCAGGCAAGTTGCCTTTGTGACAACACTTCAGTGAATCATCTCATCACTGGTTTAAGATCCAGGCAAAACCATAAATGGTGATATGAACATCTTATTTACATAAATGTGCTAAGATACCAACTAGACACAACTCAGGGTCTTTGCTATTCTGTTAACGAGGAACTAGGTCCATGTAAGGACTAAATACCTGGTTGTCAAATGACCTAGGACCCTCTCCTTACATAAGAAATGAAAACAAGTGAAACCAAATGTGGGCAACTTCTCTACCTGGCTAGAAAAATTGTACTTGGAAAGGCAATGGAAAAAAAACCAAAACTGTTCGGATTTGGATTGATCTGTGGATGAATTGAGCATGCTAGATTTACAGAATTCCTGATATTTTAAATATCGTTCAACAGAGGGCTGTTGTACACCCAGCAGGGCCTGCCCAGGGTCATCTTTGCTGTAATTCACACAATTTAGGCTGCTCCAAGGGCTGGGACCATGTAGGTCTTTTGAAATTACTTGTGGCTTGAGGAGATCATGAGATTTAATCCCAAACCTAGAAATTTTCAAAGGGGAGAAAACTGTGTGGAAGAAATACTTATAAAAATGATGTTTTTGAAACATAACATCTGTGAGTCATAATAATAATAATTAGTAGTAATTTGCACTTGCACAGCTCTCAGTGGGTTTTTAAAATGCTTTGGTATCTAAAATGTGATTTATAGGTAAGACAAATATAATTACATTATGGCAATGAGAAAAACATAGCTGTCCACAGTAAGTGATAGATTTGATACCAGAACCCCGACCCAGTGGCTTTGACTTTGTAAACTTGTATGTTTTTCATGAGATTCAGTACCATGCTATCTACTGATGTCAAAGCAGAGCATTTTATATTATGCAAGAATACTTCAAAAAGATCATGGAAAAATGGAATTAAAAGATAATACAAATCCTCCCATGAACTTTTTAAAGTACCCTCATATTTGATCATATCCATGTATCCATGTTTTTTTCTTCTAATCAGGACAGCCAGTAACTAAAAGCTTTTTTGGATTTGATTTCATTCCTTATCAATATTGAGGAAAAAATAAAAATACTCTATTGAGTGATGTGACTATCCAGTCTAATTCCTAACAATGTGGACAGCCTCTGGAGGCCATTGCCTGTGATTCTTCTTTTTAACCCTACACCCGAGTGTCTCCAGCAGGGCTCAGCCTTAAGGGTCCTCCTCGGCTGTTTTAATTGTTAAGGATGACACCAGCTCAGGTATAAAGCACTGTCTTCCTTAGACAACTGGACAAAGAGAAATCACCAGAACCTAAGGTTGTGAATAATTCACTTACTTTATTTACTGCATATTGCTGCTTGGAAGATATTTATAGGCTGTGATTATGCCTCCTTGAGTCATGTTTTTAGACTGAATAAATTTAGACCATTTTCTCATAAGATTTAGCTACTGATTTTTATAACATTGTTTTGTCCTTCCTTTCCTATTCAGTTGTTTTGAAATAGTACATAATGATCCAGATGTAGAGGCTTTGGGTTTTTTTTTTAAGATATATATATTACCTGCTTAATTTTGCTCATTTCTAATCTAAGAATGACTAACTTAAGGTCAAACTAAAAAGCTTCTATGCTTTTAAGTTTTTATCTGTTTCTCTCATCAGTTCTTTAATATTTCTTATATAATACCAGTCCTTCACTTTATACAATAATGATAACAGAAAATTAAATATTTACATTTTCATGTATTTATTTATTGGGGGTAAAGATACATGTTTGACATATTTGATACATATTTTAATTATTAGTACTTAGTCTTTATCTACATCTGCTTATAGTGTGCACCTAGGTTCTAGGCCTCATGACTATTTACATTTTCATGTATTTATTTATTGGGGGTAAAGATACATGTTTGACATATTTGATACGTATTTTAATTATTAGTACTTAGTCTTTATCTACATCTGCTTATAGTGTGCACCTAGGTTCTAGGCCTCATGACAACCAGCACAGGACATGAGACTAATGTGTAGGTTCTGGTTGCAGCCCCATCAAAGGTCACTTAAAGTCTTTGAATATCTACTCTCTCATACATAAAATGAAATTACTAATAATTGTTATGCCTACTTCATGAGGTTTTTGTTAGAATCACAAGAGAAGTACATGTGAAAATGCTTTGTAAACCAAGAATATTTTACCCAAGACAAGATATGTATTATTATGGTTATTCTATATTTATCTAGTTTGACTGGTGTCATTTCTTGAAGTGCATTTTTGTTTTTAGGTGTCCTTGGCTATTTCACTTCCTGGTGACCAGGAAGGCAGATGAACCATAAGGTTCTATTTCTCTGACCCTTAGATCCTTTTAAAAAACAAGAGACCTTTTTGTTTTTCTTGTTTTACTGTCTTTTTGGAAATTGGAGAAATCTTATCAAGGTATATTGAATCAATCTAGTCCCCTTTGATTTTCTATGATTTATTCTGTATCTTGCTTCTTCAACCCTTTAATTTAAGAATTTTGTCTTAAAATCAGAATATTTTGCACTCTCCCTATTCATCTCCTTCAATGTGAAAATTGCAGAATGTGGGAAAAAGAAGAGAAGGGGCTATTGAGGAGACTTCAAGGAACAATGAATCTGGAAGAACAGGAGAAAGTGTGTTTACTGTGGTTCACAAAGGAGAGATTATTGCAGAAACTGTATGCTAAGTCCTTATCTGGGTCAATCACAGCACCGGCTTTCTCTATTCTTGGCCTGGTTATTATGAGAAAGTTGCTCATCTGGGCTGGCTGCTCCTGACCAAAATGTATGCTGACGATCTCAGCTAGGACTTTTCTGATGCACAGCAATATTTTTAGCCTTTTCTAACTGTCCATACATCATCCACAGCTTTCCACTGTCCTTAGACACTAGCCCAATCTTCATCATGGTCTGCCTCTTCTTACCCTGCAGACCAAGTTCTATTGAATCCTGCATGTCCACTTGTACCAATCCTGTACCACAACCTTCACTTGCTGTCTCACTTATTAATATTCTTGAGGCCTCGTTTCATTTTATAAAATAAATGTTTTATCCTAGAATAGTTTTGGATTTACAGAAAAGCTGCAGAGATATGCAGAGAGTTCCAGTCTACCCCACAGCTGGTTTATTATTATCTTACATCAGTATGGTATATTTGTCACGATTAATGAACCAATATTGATATGTTATTATTGACTAGAGTCCATACTTTATTCAGATTGCCTTAATTTTTGCCTAATGTCCTTTCCATTCCCAGGTCCAGATAGTTGTCAATGTGTCCTTAGACTCCTCTGATCTGTTACAGGTTCTCTGACTTTCTTTGTTTTTAATGACCTCAGTAGTTTTGGAGAATACTGGTCAGGCACTTTGTAGAATGTCCCTCTATTGTGATTTTTGTGATGTTTTTCTCATTAGTAGCCTCGGGTTATGGGTTTTAGGGAGGAAGACTGCAGAAGTAAAACACGTTTCCATCACATCCTATGAGGGGCACACGCTATGGATATGACTTATCACTGGTGGTGTTGACCTGGGTCAGCTGGCTGAGGTAGAGTGTGCCAGATTTCTCTACCATACAGTTATTTCCCCCCCTATTCCATATTGCAGTTTTTAGAAGAAAGTCACTGTGCACAGCCCATACTTAAGGACTGAGCAGTTGTGCTCTAATTTTATGTTTTAATTGATTCCATGTGACCTGGGCCTGGCCCAGTACAAACACCGCAGAAGCACAATAAATGTCATTGCACAGGGCAGCGAGAAGAATGCAGCCTTCCAGGCTGCACGGAAGACAGGTGTGACTATGAAACAGTGTGACAAGAAATTAGAAAGATTATATTCAGCAACAGCTACGGTGGGGGGAAAAGTAAGAATAGCATTTCCCGCTTCATGCTTTTAATTTATCACAAGTGATCAATAAATGACTGTTGAAAGAAAGAATGAAGAAAGATGAATGTAAATAGAAAGGGTTTCCCAAGGACAGGAGGAAGAACTGTTTCTCTGGTCTTATTTTCTTTAAGTGTCCCCTTCATCTGTGAGATTGGGAGCAGTTCATTTGTTGAGCAGAGCTCTTCCAGGGAAGGAATGAGACTGAAGAGAGTTGCCTTTGTGAGCTTCTTCTCTGATGAGCTCACTCTGCAGGAGCACCTCATCGAGCCAGCTGATGGCCAAGGCTGTACAGGAACCAAGCCCTGTCTTTAGGAAGCGGACAGTCTAGGGAGAGGAGATGAGGTATAAAATCCAGTATTCTCAGTCTAAGAAGGCATGTGTTAAGAATATTACACCACCTCATCGAGCCAGCTGATGGCCAAGGCTGTACAGGAACCAAGCCCTGTCTTTAGGAAGCAGACAGTCTAGGGAGAGGAGATGAGGTATAAAATCCAGTATTCTCAGTCTAAGAAGGCATGTGTTAAGAATATTACATGAGAGACAGAAACAAGAAGAATGGTCAGTCTCGGGTTGGGGCAGTCATCAGCACAAGATCACATAAGACAGGAGAGTAAAGGAAGTGTTTGGCCCTGAGAGTCAAGGCTAAACATGGAGGCAAGGCAGACCGAGGCACTGATGGGGCTGGGGGCCTGGGAGGAAGCGGTCAAGGCCAGGGACCACATGAAAGAGAGAACAGGTTCCAGCTGCAGAAGGGAGTGGGGAGGTGAGGAGGTCATGGGCTGTCTCCAGTTCTAGTTTTATTTGTTACAGACAGAAGCGATTTTAAATAGACTAGCTCACCTTGTGGAGAAGCATTATTCAATCAAATGAATACATGGATATATCTAAAGTACTTTTTTTTTCCTTGCAAGAAATTCCCCCCTTTTATTTTTCTTACCTGATTTTAATATTAGCTGCAGGCTGGTGATGTTCAGGCTTTCTGTCTGACCACACCACAAGATGTTGGCCAAAATTTCCCTAGACATTTCCTTAAATGATTTTAGCAAAAACAATTGTCCAGCTGACTAGTTACTATTTCAAATGAGAGCGGCATGCATTGCACCCCAGATGCTGAAGGGGGCGCCCGCAGCCCACATTGAGCGCGGCGGCTCCAACCGGGCCATTGGAGCTGTTATGCAAGAGCAAGCCAGCCTCTAGAGAAGGATGCATTTGCTAATGATTTTTGGCTTCAGTGTACATAGATGTTTTCAATTATTTTATTTCTTGTTACTTATAAATGGCACGTAGAGGTAGGTATGCTTGCCACACAATCGGTAACCTTAAAAATGCACGGACTTTACCGAGACAGATGAGTGGAGAGAGAAGCAAGACAGCCATGCTTTAAATGGCACGTAGAGGTAGGTATGCTTGCCACACAATCGGTAACCTTAAAAATGCACGGACGTTACCGAGACAGATGAGTGGAGAGAGAAGCAAGACAGCCATGCTTTTTTTTTTTTTTTTTAAACCTGTAAAGAGTCGGATGATTCTAGCCTGAGGAATGTGACATGTGGTGATGGATGGTGAGAGAGAACTGGGAGTGGGCGTCTGTAGGGAAGGTTTGGACATCCTGATGAAAGATGACCTAAGATGTTACTAGCCTGTAAAAAGTTCCTGCAAAAATCAACTGTATAAGCTCTTCTGTGTCATTGCACAATAAAAAACAAACCGCATTTAGTGCAAAGGGAGCATGCACCTTTTTCAGAAGTAAAAGAGTCTGCTGTATTCAGCCTGACGGCTCATTAAAACAGTATCTATTGCTTGTGACAGAGATAAGTGTCCTAACTACTTGCGTCAAAGCATCAAATTTAAGAACATATTCCCTATCTAAATGTTTGATCCATTTCTATAGAATATCTTGGTATTTAGAATCAGGAGGAAGAAATCAGGAGTGATTTTCATGTGGTATCAAGACAATCTTGTGGTGTCATGTGGTCAAGACAGAAATCAGCCAAATTGGCCAACTCGTTAAAAATCTTATTAGAGAGAATGGCATTTCAGTTACTTGCAAGCCCATAGCAGCACCAGTAACTCGTGTTCTGGCAATTTAAGACTATCCTCTGAGCTTCAGTTTTTGGTATTCATTAAATCACACTTAGTTACTATGGAAACTGTCCCTTTTCAGTATTTATGAGCTGCAGGATATCTCACAGAATCTCAAGCACACAAACACACAGCTAACACATTGTGTGCACTGGAACATTTAATGAAGACTTCTAGCTGGACTGTATTCTGCAGAACAGGCATATTTTGCTCACAGTTATGTTAATCTATTATTTTTTAACTCAATTATAGCAGGTTTTGACCTTGAATACAAGGCATCGTGTTGTCTTTCCTGCTTAATTTTCTTCCCTTTCTCATTGAAGATAGAGATAAATGAATTTAACTTTATATTCAGTGAAGAGTAATGGATTGCAGCTTCTGAATGTGCCCTCTGGATTCCAGAGGGGGCTTATTTGTGAAATCAAGCAAGGGAAGAATGACTTTCATCTGTGGCCAGTGGGGATTGTAGGATGTGGGGAAAAAGAAGAAATGAGGAGCGAGGTGCCCCTTGGCAAATAGTGAAGATTATGGCTTATTGGTATAGCTATATTATCAGTGACTGTTTCACTGAAGCTACTAAGCATTTTCCCTTGAAATTGCACATTGTGTATCACTTGACTAATTTGTACACTATAATCTTCCTCCACCTAAAAGCAGCACATGCACACACACAGGTACACACTCACGCACATGCACATCAGCATGGTAGCCTGCTATTCTGCTTATAAAAGTTGGTCAGCCTGAAGACTCTGCTTTTCATGCCTGGCTGTAAGAGTGTTTATAACTAACTCCTTCCCCAGTCCTCAAACCCACAACCATCCCAGTGCACATTGTGTGGGAGGAGAGGGTGGGAGACATAAGACTTGTCCTCGGTGCATGAGTGGCAATTCAGATGATTTATGCCGTGTTTTTTCACAGTGTTGTCTTGCTTAAGTTCATAGAGGCACACATGGTGTCAGGACCATTGCTCAAGGTAGTCCAGGTTGTGCTTTTGCACAGCTACAGAAGGACCCTTCACATAGTGGTTACCACATAGATTTTTATAGTAATTATGACAATTTTCTAGCAGATGACAGCAAAGCACCTTGAGGAATAAGCATCTTTTGCTAATCCATCCAAAATCCAACCCACCATCTGGGCTATTGGGAGAGCGTAAGCACCAGAGTGTGAAGAGAAAGGCTTTGGGGTTAAATGCCAGCTTTGCCACTTTCTAGCTGGGTATGACCTTGGGAATGTTGCTTAATTTTTCTGAATTACAATTTCTTTATGTGTAAAATGGGCATGATGATATTTATTTCATAGCATTGTTGAGAGTGTTTAAGATAGTGTACATAAGATGCTTGGTACAAGTAGTGGATTGAATTGTGTCCCCCCAAAGCTTAATGTTTTGGAGGCTGGAGCCCCACTGTAACTTTTAAGAGGGTGGGAAATCCTATTATGATAATTAAACGGTGGGGCCTTGAAGAGGTTATTAAGTTGATGGTTTAATGGTGGTCGTGGGTGTGGTTCTGAAGGCTTTCAAAGGAGAAGGCATGAGGAACTCTCTCTCTTTCTCTGCTCTGCCCTTTTCTGCCATATGAGATCCCTGCATTCTGTGAAGCCACCACCAAAGAAGACTCACAGATGTGTTTCCTGAACTTTGGACTTCCCAGCCTCTGAAACTATAAGCAATAGATTTCATTTCCTTACAAATTACCCACTTCCAGATATTTTGTTATAAGCAACAGAAACGGACTAATATAGTACATAATTATTGTTCAGTAGTGCTTGGCATGTAGCAGGTGGTCAATCAGTAGTAAGTACTAGTTGTCAGTAGCATTAGGTAGTCAATTTTCGGAATGAGTAGGAGCTATTATTAGCTATTGTTGTGATTCAGAAGTCTTTGTAGTAATGACTTAATTTAGACAGGACCATAAATAGTAGAACTATATTTTATATGAAAACTCCATCTCCCATGTTTTTTTTTTTTTTTCTTGCATCTCTCCAATTTTTACTGAGAATGACTAAAATTCAGAAGCTTGGGTGGATTCTTTTGGCTAAGAGAGCCTGATTAAATCAGGATTCTTAAATGCCCCCAGAGCTGACACCATTAAAAATTATTTGCAGTGAATCTATTTTTAAAAACCACCTAAGATACATTTTGTGACCTTCAGAAGACATTTGCTTTTAAAGTTTGAACTATGCATGAAAAAGGTAGCTTTGCTGATTATATATGGGTAAAATTTTAACCATTACCTAAGCCGAGTTATTTATTTAAACATGTTCTTATGCAACTGAACCTTTCAAGTGAACTAGAAATGATTTCTGGGGACTTTACTACTAAAAGCTGAATTTTTTTTTGCCAAATTATAAAAGAAAAGCAGCTTAGAAATGAATCACAGTAAACTCATTCTATCATTGATCATTTGCCTTTGCCAGAATAATCACAGTTTATTTTCAGCATTAGGATTGGGCAAAAAATAAGCTCCAAGGGGAGGTTGTATGAAAGACATAGGCTCTCCCAACTAAGCGCCTGCTATATTTTTCTTCCTATCTGACATTTATTATGTTTTTCAGTCTTTGGCATTTGCCTGTCTTTTCTACGGCTGTATCCTTAGGTTTCAGAACAGTGCCAGCTACATATAGGGGCTCAATAATTATTTGGTCAGTGAATAAACCAGACCAGTGAACAAATGCATGATTTGAAAATTTTGTCTGGACTTAGTTTATCTGTTCTTGGAACTGGTTCAATATCCATGTCTTATATTTTCTTCCCTTTGAGTTTAAAAAAAAAAAAAGAAAGAAAAGAAAAGAATTCTCAGCACTTCTGTCTTCTCCTTCCCCAAATCAGTGCTGGACAGAGAAGTACTCCAGAGCCAGTGGCTCGTTAGCATCACCAGACTTGTCCTTTAGTGTGGCTTAAGCCAGACTGGATCCATCTGTGGGCCAAACAACTCTGTATATTGGTCTCAGACTCACCCCTGATTCTGGCTAGTTATCTTAAAAACATGGACCCTTGGTTATAGAGGAAGCAAAGGACAGAGTGGAAATGGATCAAAGGAAATTTAATATCAGAATCTGAAAAGAATTCCAGAGTCCTTAACGTACAGCAAAGAGCCCTGGATTCCTACAAAGACCTTTGGAGAAAGCATCAGTGAAAATGTGGCCTCGCTTTAAAATTTAATATCAGAATCTGAAAAGAATTCCAGAGTCCTTAACGTACAGCAAAGAGCCCTGGCTTCCTACAAAGACCTTTGGAGAAAGCATCAGTGAAAATGCGGCCTCGCTTTAGAGGAGGATCACAATGGAGGAGGATAAGCTGATTTATCATTTCTTCATTTGTTTTCACTGCTGCATAGTATTCTGTTTTATGAATATACTGTAATTGATTATATATTTTTTTGCTGGTGGACATTTAAATTGTCTCCAATTTGTCACTGTTTCAGACACTGTATATCTTCGAGTACAGGTGTGAGAGTTTCTCTAGGGCATCCATCTGGCCCCAGATTTGTTTTATATGAAATGCTGTCACATTTTTCCCAGTAGAAACATACAAAATTACTTCATTTTTGTAACTAAATGCATAAATTTCCATCTGTCTCTGTTATATTTTACCTTATCTCATATCTGTTTATTCAGCCAATAAAAACCATGTTAGGCCCCTGCCACCTGCCAGAGACATAGTAGATGGCTGAAGACAGTGATGAGGCATGTTCCCATTCTGTACCCAGGGTGCAAAGGGCAAGGCCAGCAGAGAGGTGGTGGCTTTTGCTTTTTGCTCCAGTCATTGTTTTTTGAATTGGGATTCCGACTTTCTAGGTATTAGCTCTCACTGCCAGAGTAAGCCCACTACTCTGAAAATTCCAGATTTACCCAACCAGAGCCACAGAAACAAAGCCTGTAGGCAGGACTATGGCAGGGGTGGGCCTGAAGCTGGGATATGGGTGGAGGAGGAAGTGTAGACAACTCAGGCTCAGGGCCCCATCCCCTCCCCTGAGGTGACACAACCAAATATTCACCTTTAGACTTGGGTTTGTACTGCTTTTTTGGTCTTAACTGCACACTGAATCCTTGAAATATAGAATATTGGCACCCATCCAAGACACATGCACATAGACATGTAACTGTTTCCTATCAGTCATAATCTCTGGTTACAGCCACATGTATTTTGTACAAGCATACATATTGGCCCTTGATTTCCCAACTCTCATTACACAGAAGCTGAGATCCATCAATCCAAGGTCAGTGCTTCCTCGCTGTGCTCCAGGGCAACAGATTGCACGTTCTGTCCTTGGTTACAAGTAGGCACTGGGTCTGCACGTGGCATGGATCCCTACAAAACTGCCAGTGCTCCTGGATGCCAGTTCTGAGCACATTCTGTTGGCAGTGGGGCTTCTTTGGACACCAGAGGACAGCTGACTTTTTAGTTGAAATGATTTCATGTGCCTGCAGAACACCTACTCGGCCCCCTCCCAAAAGAGTGGCCTGTGCAAACAAGAGAGAGCCTGGGAAGGAGAGTCAGGGTACATTAGGTTTATCTTGCAGCTGCAACTGGAATCACATTAAACCTATTGCCTAATTTCCTTTGTCTAACTTGATTTCTCTCTGGCTGGGAGGCAAATGGATCAATATTGTTTTTTATACCGAGGTTATGTTGCCTGAAGGAAATTTTCCATCGGTTCACTGTGCCTGCCTTCAACCCTGTAATTGGTACCATGAGCTGTCTGGGCAAAGAGCAGCCTCCCCATCTGTGTGGAGCCCATGACAGGGCCTTCTGGAGGGGGTCACAGGGCTACCCATCTCAGGACCGAGCTTGGCATTTGTGCTGGGGTTTTCTGCATATGTTGCTCTGGCTATCTTCTAGTATAGATGGCTTTGCTTTATTTTTTCTTTCCTGGGAAGCCCTTTTCTTATTGCCTTTTCTCTAGATCTTTTTCTGTATTTGCAATGCTCTCTGCTTCTGCAGAACATCTTTCTTTACATTCCTGTTACATTTGCTTCCCGTCAGCCCCACCACCAGCACCCCGCCCCATCCATGATTCAGCCCTTTTCTTCTCACCAGGAGAGGGAAATGTTCATACTTTGCTCTCAGTTCTATTCTCCTACCAGGAGTTTAAGGAAAGCTAAGATTCCAAAGCAGAATAATGAGAAGGCAATTTACCCAAAAGAAAAAAAAAATGGAGCATTTATCTGTGTGGAAGGTTTGCTGCATTCCTCACATGATGGGGGAGAAAAACAGTATTAATCAGTTGTCTATACATGTATACTTATCATGTGTTCACCAAGTATAAGAAATGTATAAGACATTGCTGAGTACTGTGGGGGACATAAATATAAGGTGTAACACCTGCCATCAGTCAGGCTGTGTTTTGGTTGAACGGACAAGAGATAAACATGGGAAAGGGTAAATAACATTTGGAAGAGAAAAATAAAAACAATTGAACACATCCGTACAAGAGATGAGTGAGGGCTCATATTCTTGACAAATGAGTGCTCTAAACAGTTGTCCTGAGTTAAGGTCATCTGTAAAGACTTCACAGAAGACCAGTGTGGGCTTGGGAAAGGGCTTTGAGCTAACCAAATCCTTGGAGGTAGCTCTGGATAAGTAGACAGGGGGCAGTGAAGCCATCCAGATGGAGAAGTCAGGGTAAATGAGAGAAAATGGGAAAGACACGTTCAAGGAGTAATGAAAACCCTGCAGAGCAGAGGGGCCTGGAGAGCAAGGACTTGGAGATAAGATTAGTCCCAGCCAGACTGCCAAGGGCTTTGAACATTAGATTAAGTCTAGAAGATTTTCTGGGAGGCAGCATGAGCTGTTGAATGTCTCTGAGTGAGGATTTGAGTGGATCCAAATCTGTACTTCCCCATCTTTACGTGGCACAGGTAGAAAATGGCATCATTTGTAGAGTGTTCAGTGGTAAAGAGAAGGGGATGGAGACTGGGAAGAGGATGTAGCATAATCAGCTCATCCTAGTCTGCCCAGGACTTCCCCAGTTTCAGCACTGAAAGTCCCGTGCCCTTGGAAACTCCCTTGGTCTTAGCTTACACTGTGACTGGTTGTCACCCTAAGAGGATGCCTTTTGTCAAAGGCAACTAGTCTCAGAGCTCTACCCACACCTAGTCACTCTGGCGTCTGAGAATTTTGATCTTGCACGTAGGCTCATCACTGGGGAAATCAGATTAAATAGTATTTTAGGGTGATGAATGTATAGGAATGGTTGGTGTCAGGGAGAATGGTCAGGAGGCTGTTCTTGGAGTCTGGCTTGAGGGAATAAGAACTCAGACAAGATGAAGGCATAGGAAATGAAAAAAAAGGAGTTGATTTAAGAGAATTTTCTCAGGAGAAAAATTCCTCCTCAACAGCTTGGTGAGAGATTGGAAATGGAGTGAGGGAGAGGAGTCAGGAGTGATTTCAAAACAGCTGCAGCTTTGTTCATTTATGATCCAAGCATTTATTGAGCACCAGTTGGGTGTAATACATTGTACAAAGTTCAGTGAAAGCATTTCTTACCCTAAAGAAACTTATGGTCTCATTGGAAAGATAAGAAACACCCCAAATAACTCAAATAACTATAATATAAGGTAAAAGATCATGGTAAGTCAGCTTTGTTCATTTATGATCCAAGCATTTATTGAGCACCAGTTGGGTGTAATACATTGTACTCAAAGTTCAGTGAAAGCATTTCTTACCTTAAAGAAACTTATGGTCTCATTGGACAGATAAGAAACACCCCAAATAACTCAAATAACTATAATATAAGGTAAAAGATCACGGTAAGTGTGTCTCAGTGGTTACAGAGCATGGCATTTAGAGCCCAGGTAGGTAACTGGATTCGAATCACAACTGTGCCAATACCAGCTGCATGACCTTGGCCAGGTCCACATTTATTTTAGAATGCTTTGATTCTAAGGTACTCTTCCTGATGGTATGGAAGAGTGGCCTCAGGGGAAGACTCATGTAATTTCTTGGTGTTAGATCCTTTATCTAGGTTTCATAGTAAAGGGTCACTTTTATAATTTTTTTTTGTTGTTGTTGCTATTTTAAAACCAAATTTTTTATTATTTCTATTGGATGAATTACTAAAAGCGGAATTAATATATCAAAAGCTACAATCTTTTGATATAGCGCAATCTTTTTTCCCTTTGGTTTTTGCTACTTTTGCAGGTAAAACTATTACCTTTTATCTATAAATTGCATATATTTAAGAAGTAAGGAAGTTGAATACTTTTTCGTGTTTATTAGTCATTGGATGTTTTGTTTTGTTTGTTTTCCCCTTATGAAGAAATATCTATTCATGCTCTTTGTTCATTTTCCTTTTGGTAACATAATATTAATTGTATCTTTATTTAAATAGTCTGTCACTTTTCCTGCATACTCCTCAAGGTTCTTTTGAGAAATAAATGTTGCAGTTACATGAAAGTGTTTTTGTATAAACTGTAAAGCACCATTTGGGTGTCACTATTATTGAAACATTGACTTTGTTCACTGAGATATGTCAGAGTCATGTTTATAACAAAGAGGTCCTTGCAAGTTCAGAAATAGGGTGATTAGAGTGTGAGCTTCATGGGGTCAGAGGCTTTCGTCTGTTTTGTTCACTGCTGCATCTCCAGCACCTAGGATAGTGCCTGGCATGGAGTAGGTGATTCAGTAAATACGTGTTAAATGAATGAGTGTACAATAAACCCATAGACAGAAAGGGATTGTCTACATTTTTTCACCAAGATGACTTCTCCATTTTATTTTCTTTTTTACCTCAAGCCAGAAGTGAATAGGGTCGTCTATAGGTGGCTGGCCAGAGCTGTGAAATAGTGGTCTTAAAACTCTGGACTTAGGAAACCCATTTCTTAAAACCTAACTTTCTTTATGGTAAAATCATAAGCCTAATTAGTAATTCTACCTCATTTATTTAAGTGAAAAACCAAAAGACAAAAAAGAGTTTAATGACCCAAGAATTGTTGTCATTGGTAAATACCCGCAGGGTCCTTGTCTATTGTGAAAGCAGAAAGAAACACGAGGGCAGGGTGGGGTGGGGATCGAACATTCAACAGAAAAGACTTCTGTTTGCGTTGCACAAGCCAGAAACAGTGGCTGTTCTCACAACACAGACCAAGCTCCCCAACAGAGGAGAGTTACAGCTTTTAAGGATCTAGCTATGGGAGTTTATACATATTTAACAAGGGATTGGGTTATTCCTGTGCATATTCAAGTGGGGGTGAACGCCCACGCCTAGTGCGGCCTCGTGTATGTTACATGTGACCCATGTAAGCATTAAAATGAAGGGGGTTTTGGCTTTAGGTTGTCAAAAGGTAAAGTTAGGGGCAGGGTTGGGTCTAGCTCACAAACTCCCTGGTCCACCAGCCTCAGTTGCTATCACAGAGTTGCATTCTCACCCAATCAGAATTGTGGAATGAAAGGGAGGAAAGTAAAAAAACTGACTTAGGGAGAGAAATGAGTGAAGGGAGTAGCTCTTAATCAAAGAGGAGTGGGGGGTGGTATCTCTCAGACCCAAGTTGTCACTTCATTTTTAATTTACCAGCATTTCTAATGCCTAAATATTTGGCAGACCTACTACTCTTCCCATGCCTCCTTTATTGTTATTCTGGTACCTGTAAGAATAGATTGTACACAAGGTCTAAAAGAAAACATGACAATATGTCTTAAAATTGACTCACTCTTTGGATGCTTATTTTTGGGGAAAGGTTTTGCATAGAAATTTATGCTGATGAGTATAAAATCTCCTATATGGACCTAAATTCAACTACAGCAGGTGCCTGGTACCACCTTCTTTTCTAAAGTTTTTCTGTTCCATTTTTATCCCTTATTATCCTACCTTACATTGTGGTTTTCTTTTAAGGTACTTTAACATTCTTGGAAAAAGATGGGGTAAAATTTCATATAAATGTGTATTTAGCTCCATTCTGCATGGGTCGCTTACAGTGGGAGGCAATATACAGTGGTTAAGCACTTAGTGTCTGAGTCACATAGACTCTTATTTGATCTGAGGTGAGTTATTCAGCTTCTCTGAGCCTCGATTTCTTCCTTTATAAAATAAATATGAAAACTCGTTCTTCCATAGGGTTGTAATATGGCTTAAATGAAATAATGTACAAAAAGCTTCTAGCATAAAGTTTAATATAGAAACATGTGGTAAATGAAAGCTGCAGCTGAATATGATTTATTGTTATCATATTCACCATAGAGGACCTTGGCCATGGCTTCCAGCCTCTGGGGTGCTGTCAAGCAGGAATCTCAAATCCTTCTGCCCCTTCCTGTGCAGGTCATGAGTCAGGTAATCGAAAGAAGATACTGGCAGCTTTATGCAAGGTAGACACACTTTATTCTTCAGACATGAGCCTCACAGACGTGCTTTATCCTCAGACACAAGCTCAGGCTCTGCTCTGCTGACCCTCCACGCTCTGCCCTCCTTCCTTGCTCTGCCCCCTCCATTCAGAGCAGTTACCTTTATGCTCTCAGTTCATAACAGCAGCCACAAGCCAAGCGTTATATAATTACAACAATCATCCTGAATCAGTAAATGGGCACAAATGTGCATTTACACTACTTTTATAACTTGTTTCTAGTGAGTGTGGTGAATCTTGCCCATTTGTAACAGATGTAAGGTGAGTGAGCCTGACTAAACTTTTCCCACTTTCCTTATAGGTGCTATTAGCAAATGTTAGAAAAGTAAGTGACAATGTCAAGGGTGAATATTTTTGGACAGCAAAAGACAAAGAAAGAAAGATCCCTGTGCAAAACTATCCCAGTAACCCATCCAGGGTACATTAGTCAGGGTTCAGTCAAAGAAGTAGAACCAATTATATGCAGTGTGTGAGTGTGTGTATGTGTGTGTACTCACACACATGCGTATACACCAAATACCCTGGGTGGTGTGGTGTGGGTGTCTGCTTTTGGTCCCGGGGCCAATGCACATACCTCGCCCAGGAGTCAGAGCAGCTGGAGCAGGATCTTGGGAGGGTGGGGCATTGTAGATCTGGCCACCTCCTTGCACCATGAGATGAGTTAGCAGATAACATGTGTGTGCTACAAGATGGCTACTACTTCAGTTCCACCCTCTACCCTCTGAAGCATAGGTGCCATTATCAATGGGTGTTCATTTTCAGGATGAAGACACTGCTATTCAGAGAGGTTAAGTCATTTATCCCAATTCACACAGCTGGAAAGGGTAAAGCTGGGATTCAGAGCAGGCCTGGTTGACTGCAGTATCTGGACTCTTAAAACACTGAAAAGTTTACAGTCCCCCAAAAGACAGGCAAGGATGGGGCACCCATAGCACAGGGCTTAAGACCTGGTCTCTGGAGCCAGACTACCTGGGTTTGTATTCCAGCCCTCCACTTACTAACAGTGTAACCTAGGGTGAGTTACTTACCTTGGTTTGCTTCTGTTTCCTCATCTGTCAAACAGGAATGATTATAACACCCACATCAAACGCTGCCATGTAGAGTTAGGGAGTTAATATACAGCAATTCTTTGCAAAACTGCCCAGCATTTAAGCACCCTGTGAACTTGGATGCCACTACACCAGTTTGCTTAAGTCGGTGATCTCTGAGTGTCTGGCTGTGGAGGGAGCTCAGTACACCCTCCTGGATGCTGCTCCCTCCCCGCCTCCCTTGTAGGTGAGTTTGCCCCTAGGCATGCTTGTGTTGAAGCTGAGTTGGTTTCAAGGTCTGCATTTCTGCAGCTTTTCGGTGTCCTCACCTTGGACTCTGAGCCTTGTGCCTGCTGGAGGCGCATGTTTCAGTGACTACATTAGCCCCGGGGCTTCTGTGACCTGACAGCTGATCGTGCTTTCTAGAAGCAGGCACCTTTTAGATTGGGTCAAGCTCAAACCATACAACTTTATCACTAATTGGGTTTCTGAGGCTGTGCTTCTCTGATAGAGCCTCCAAAATGCAGGAGGGTCCATGAAATGCTAGAGTGCACCATGGCTGGAAGAGAAGATTAGCTGTCACCGACTTCTCTCCCAAATGGAAAGTAGATAGTTACTATTAAAATTCCAAGTGTTCTGGTAATCCTTTTAATGAGTGAAGGATGTAGTGCTTTCATCTTTTGAGCAGAAGATGGCCACTGATGGCCGGGCTGAGATGGAAGGAGAATGGAGTGGGGTCAGCCTGCTTGTGTTTGATTTTTGGCCCTGTCACTTACGTACTGGGCGACTCAGGACAAGTTATTCAACCTCTTTGAGTCTCCATTTTCTCATCTATTAAATGGAAATAATAATATGGGTTGTTGAGAGATTGAATGGGGCAATGTACACGAAAGTACTTGGAATATAGCAGCTGCTTAATGGATAGTGACCATGGCTGGAATTTGTTGGGATGGTCATTGGTGTCTCTCTGGCCCCGCAACTTTTTGGTCACTTTTCTTGCCCTCCTTTGTACTTTTTAAATTATTTTTTTGCTTTTCTTTACCCCTTCCCCTATTCTCTCCTCCCCCCACACCTTTTTTTTTTTTTTGCCACTAGAGGCATTTAGAGCAGGGAAAAGCAAACTCTTTTTGTAAAGGATCAGATAGTAAATATTTGGGGCTTTGTCATTCATGGGTTATAGGGTCTCTGTCACTACTCAACTCTGCCACCATTGCAGTGCAAAAGCAGCCATAGACAATATAGACATGAATGAGCATGACTGTGTTCCAATAAAACTTTATTTACAAAAGCAAGCTGTGGGCTGGATTTGGCCTGCAGGCCATAGTCTGCAGTTTCACTACCCCTGCTTTAGGGTTTTGGAGATTGCAGACTCCTCTCATTGAACATCCAAGGTCAGCTCCTCTGATGGACACCCTAATCTCCAGTTCACACCAAGACACTAAGGAAGTCTTTGATGCTTTGATAGCTCTTGGTCCATATGTTTTCCACAGCACAGTCTTCAGACAGTGAATCAAGAACTGATTGGAAAAGGCTACTTTTGTTATTCACAACCAAATACCATTCAAGTTCAGAAGATTCTTAAGACATTCCAATAGATACTTGGATCATAAGTGGCTCCAACAATTCAAACCGACTGATGGTTTTTGAGCAGTCAGCATTAGATAAAACCTAGCCATGGCAGAAATACATAAGCTAGTGCTGCTACCATGCACTTTGCATGGTCATAGGCTATTTATCTCTGGCCCCTTCTGAAAAAGCTTCAGACCCTGCACTGAGGTGAATGAGCTGCCTTTCATCATTAAAGGGAAGCTTTCACTTCACAGACCTGAGTTCAGATCTAGCGTTGCCATTTGCTAGCTCCGCCCTAGGCAGTTTAACCTCCTCCAGCCTCAGTTTTCTCATCCATAAATTAGGTATGATAATAATAGTAAAATTGGTATCATATGCTTACTGTGAGGATTAAATGAGATAATGCTTTTAATGCCTAGCCTACTGCAAAGAGTCCATAAATATTTGTTATACTTATTATAAAAAATGCTTTTGATGGTTTGGGAGTTTCTGAGTGCCCCTCAGATTGTGACTTGGGAGCAGAACCATGCAGCAATATGTTTGTCTGTCTCCTGAGGAATGCTGGAGGCCAGGTCTTGATTTTTAGGATTATGGAGCTTGAAGTTCTCTCTGACTTTTAAAGGGGCGCTGCTGTGCATCTTTGTGAATTTCACACAATTCCTTAGCATTCTGAGTTTCATGGTTGTCTGGCCCAGCCATAGACCCTCTTCTCTTTCACTAACATACCTCACACCCTGGTTGTCAAGAAGTTATTTTCCAGTATCAAACTGCACCTCATTTGCCAGCGTTTATGCTTGCTAAGTCTTTTTATTTCCCTCAGTAGGGATGGAGGGAAAACTTCTTCCTTTCAATAAAAGAGTAAAATTTACAAGTTTCACTGATATTTCTATTATCCACCTTCTCTTTTCCATCCCCTTAGTTGAGAGCCTTAATGTCTTACTTCATATTCCAGCCATCCCTTTCTCTTCCTAAAATATGGAGTTAGAACTGAACATAATAATAAGTACTTGGATTATTCTGTACTTTCAGGAAGGAGGTTGTGTGGATTTTACTCAGTGTATTCCTATATAGAAAACTGACATCTTTTTCTGCTCAAGTCATGCCCATAGATAGTCTGTCAAGCAATGTCATCTTGCCAAAGGCAAGGCAGCTTCCCGGGAAGGGTGACAGTAAAATTATAAGACCAAATCCACACACCACCCCAGAAAGTTATTTCTAACTCTCACCAGTGTGTCAGGCCGATAGCCTAGCCTTTCAAAAGCTAATAATCATGCCTCACTATAAGCACTTAACTGTTTAATATTCATAGGACATACATCCTAGTATCATGTTAACTCGACTGATTCACATTCAGTGCCTGTTCCTTTGAGACACTAAATTATTTTTAGTTCCCCAGTTTCTGAAAACTAGTATGTAGAACATGCAATATTTATGTTAAGTAGCAATCTGGAAATTTGCTAATAAGTTCTTTTCAGATAAACAAATATATATATAAAATGCTTTCTATTTGCTCAGTTCTGTGTGAGGCATGGAAGGTGAAGGATGTGATACCTACATCCAAGGTCAGATTTCTAGTGTATAAATCCACTTTATCTAACCATGATCTATACCGCCATCTATGACCTACATTACACAGCTCCAAGGACAAAATAGCAGGGTTACCTGATCAGTTTATTCCTTTAAGTCAATGTTTGGGAAGCATTTTTATGAACGTTCATTAAATGTTTTGTCATTCATTGAGCACCAATAGAGTTCCAAGTTATTGTCCAATTTAGATTTAATAACGTGGCTGAAGCAATTCCCATTTTCTCCTCTGTAGGAAGTGGGTGTACAAGTCTGAATTGAGGATAGAAGATTGATGGGTGCAGCGAGCAGCAACTTTGCTTAATAATGACATTGTACTTGAAGTTGCACCATTTAGCATTTCCAGAGATGTGCTTGCATTGCTCCCCATTTATATAACTTGTCACGTCCAAGAAATTGACTGAAGAGGTAGTTTGAAACAGACAGTGGAGCACACGTCATAAAAATATCTTCCATTGTGATCACACTGAGAATGACTGGTCAATTTTGGCTTAAGAAATTTTTAATAGCATCTTAAATCCTTTGCTGCTAAGCAGAAAACAGACCAAGAAACATCAGGAAGTATGGAATGAGCTGCTTCCCATCAATTGTCTAGTGAATGAAGAATGTTTTTATCAGCTGAATGCTTTCCAGGTAGCTTCCCATACAGCTTTCAAGGGCTGGTATTGTCTAGTGGATGAGAGCCCAACCTCTGAAGCCAACGGCCAGGTTCATATCATGGGTAATATTCATCCCTCAGCTATATGAACTTCCTAGCTATACAACATGGGCTGAGTTATTAACCTCTTTGTGCACCATCATTCTCACCTATCACATGGGAGTAATAATAATTCCTACCTTGTAGGGTTGTTGGGAAGATGTGGTGATTAACTATTATTGTTTCCTGTTGAATATACAAGGTGTCATATAACACTTTGTAGAGAGATGAGGTATATGTTTTTTCAGATGCCACTAATAACCCTGACATGATTCTATTAACTTTTTTTGGTTCTCATGGCAACGTGGTAAACATTCATCTGTGCCACGGACCAAGTAACTGAGTGGCAAAGGATATAACAAAATACCTAAACAAGCCATTTCTCTGGGGTCAGGAAGACCCGTGTTGCCTTGAGAAATTCTCTCTCTCCACAGTGTTCTCTCCGAACGCACATGGGCAGTGTTGAAGCCTCTTGCCGGCTTTGCTTCAGTGATTTTCTCATCTATAAGAGAACGCGGCTCTTTGATAGAAAGCTATTTGCAAAGGGACAGAATGTTTTTCTGCAGCTGTGATGTGAGTGCTATCAAAGTTATTGACTAAGTTGGAAAATAGCTAATGTTATCATTGGGGCTTCTGCTTGCCTTGGAGATGTGTATAAATGAGACTCAGTAAGACAACCTTGACACTGCTCTGCAGTGAGACGTGCCTGTTGGATACAGGGTCAAAGTGAGCTTGGTAAAGAGCAGCTTTTCTCTTGGGGCAGAGCGACCACAGAGAACACCCTTCTGTGAATCTGCTAATGAAGAGTCAATGGCCCAGGAACTGCAGGCTCCCTCACTGGGGGGGAAGGCTTTAATCATTCCGTGTCCTAGCTCTCCAATCAGTAATTAGAGAAGGTATTTCTCATAGATGCTATTCCCCTGAGCTGATTTGCATATTGTTAAGTTTGAAAATATTTGATAATGAACCCTGCAAGCCTTTGGTTTTGCTCACAAAGGGAATGAGAGCATCTCCCCACTTTTGCCTTTGTTCTGCAGACAGATTTGGTTGAAAATATCTGTGTAGTTCTTTCTGAGTCACAGCCCTTTTGAACTCTGCCTCAGGAGCATCCATGGGCTCTTCATTAAGGGAATTATTCCCTGAAGAGTAAGGTCTCTATCAGTCAGGGTCTTTGGCTGGAAACCATAGTAACCTATTGTGCTCACTTAAGTAAAAGTGCACTCTGTGGGAAGGCCACGGGCAGCTCACAGACCAAAGGCACGGCCACTGCTCTGGCTGTGGAGGATGGAGACTAGGGCATCCCAGGGCAGCCCGGGGCAGCCTATAGCAGAAACTGGTCTGCATTCAAGGATGTACCCTCCAATCGCTTTTAATTCTTTTTGTCACTCTGTCAAACATTCTAATTCCTGGGAAAAACAGCACAATTGCCCATCATTTGGTTAGGGAAGAGTAGGATGCCATGCCTAAGAATCTTGTCAGATTATATCCTTTGGGGAAAAAAGTTTCTTAAAGAAAAATTCGGGTTCTGACACCAGAAGAAGGGAGAATGAAGGCCAAGGGGCAAAACTACAGTTGCTGCTACCCTGCACACGTCAAGATGGGATTGTATGTGTGGCCTATTTAAGAGATGAACTGTGCTGTAATGATACATGATACTGCTCTGATGATCTCACAGTGTCACCAATCCTTATGACCATGTTGTGTTCTACCATTGGCTGAATCTCCCTTGAAGTCAGAGCCTGGGCATGTATGCTTTAGTGTCTTCCAAGATAGTCTCTCAAAGTTCAAAGCACTGCCCACTCACCAGATGGCATGAGGCCCACCAGCCTGGCAGTGGATGTCATAGGAGTCTGATTCTGGCCTTCGCACCTGAGCCCAAGCTTCATCAGAGAAAGCCCCTTTGGTCAACTTATGAAAACCTGGGGGATGTTTCATTACAGTGAAATAAAAGTACCGGGAGAGTTATGAGAAAAATGGGTCTGTTCCCATGGGCTACATGAAAACGGCCTTAGAAGGGAGTTAAGAGAACATGCTTAGCACTCACCTCCATCCAGGGCCTCTCATAGCAACAATGCCTACAGGGCAGCTGGGCTCAGACTTCATATTTAAGAAAGAACTCTAATTTATACTTTTGAGATACCACAGAAGGAGATTTTTCTGAAAGTCCCAGAGATACACTGCACAATGGAAAGAAACTGATTTATCAGGCAGGGTTTGTAGCAGCAATCAAGAGAAATCCACCTAGGTAGTTAAACTGAAAGGGATATATAAAGGACACTGGCTGCTCATAGTATCTCCAGCAGGAATAGAGGATCAGGCTGAGAGGCTCTGCAGCCAGGACGATGCCCCAGGCATTCCACAGGGTAGTGGGGTATGCTGATGCTCTCCCTGGGCTCAACCCCTGCTACTAGAACCTTTGTCATAGGTGATCCTAAATGCAGGATTTATCTGTCTCCATTCTCACCAACATGGATTTCTGTGGCACCTGCTTCCTGAGTCACCAATTCCCCATGCACATGACTGGGCCTCAGCTGCAAAGGAGGCTGAGAAAATGTGTTCCTGTCTTGGGGAGAACTCCCCAGAGAAAGCGTGTTCATGGGAATAGCAGGTGTCCTTACAAAGGTATTGATGTGGCTGAATTCCTTGTCCTTTCCTTATTTTAACCTTTATTTTAGTTTTCCAGTTGAAATATGCTTGTTTGTAAGAATGTTTAAAGTTATGTTAAAAGTTAACCACATTGATAGCTAAATGAAGCTACTGAGCTCTGTGACTTTGTGGTCAGCTTGTCAGCCCTTAGTCTTCCTGTGTAAGTAGGGGACTTAGCTAAAACCACAGCCTGTCAGCAGTTTCCTGAGTAGACGAGAGACTGACTTGCTTTCTAGGTGGCATTGCAGTAACCCCCCCCAACCATATCCCCCATCTCTGTGAAGACTCTTACCCAAAGCCCCTTTCTGCATAACCACAGTAACCCAATTTTGCCCACCTGTTAAAGACCCCCAATTTAGGGGACTCTGCCTGGATACAAGCAAAAGAGCCAATAGAAACACTTGCTTGCTTTCCTCAAGAAAAGTATTTGGTTCCCCCTGCATTCTGGGCTCAGGATTTTGGAAAACTAGTTCCCCTGAGGCCTGCTGGCATAATAAATCATCTGATTCTCTATCTCTCTGAGTGACTGCGTTTCCTTGGTGACACCTTCAACAACAGAATATGACTTTGGAACACATCTCCCATACTGCACTGTGAATGAATAGACTTTAAATAACATTTTGTAATAACTTTATAAATCATATGATTATATTGCTTTGTATTTTTGTGTTAAAAACTGTCTATTAATTAGATATTGAAGATGTACCACAACTTTTTTAACCTTCTGTTGCAGATTTACAACTTTGACAGTATTCTCAAAAGGTGAATGTGGTTCCTACCTCTTGGAAGTTCACTTAATATTGAACTATGTGAACCTTGGGCAAGCTCATAAACAGCTCTATTTCAGCATTATCATGGGAAGTGGGGTAATAATACTTAGCTGCATGCTTATTATGGATGATAATACTGGTATTGTTGAGTATTGCTAGGTATGGACAAACAAGTGTTTCATGTAAGTTGATAAGATGCAACTAAGAATGATAATTACAACAATTTTACTTATTTATTTATTACTAATTAACATGTACAGCTCACCAGAAATGTTAGGTACAACAAATGTCTGGACTGGATGTTTACCTCCCATTTAATTCAATGTTCTGTTTCCAAAACACAGTCATGTCCCAAAAGGAAGCAGAGACAAGAAATAAGATCAACCTTACTAAACAGGAGGAAAATGATGTGATCCTTTTATTCGATCATTTCATAAATATTTATAAAGCACCTACTGTGCGCTGAGGATAAAACAACTTGGTCTTTGCCTTAAAGAGTGCACCAAATAGGAAAAGAGAGACTTGTCAAGAGATCATTACAATATACTTGGATAATGCTCAGTGGAAATTTCTCAGAGGAAAAATGCTCAGTGTCACCCCGGGTTGCAAGAGTTGGCTTTTAGGGACCAGGAATTTTAGGGACCAGCTGAATTTTAGGGAAGGGAGAGGAGCAGAAGTGAGGAGGGCATTTGGGGTGAAGAGAACAGCATGCACAAAGACTCAGAAGTGTGAAAGCTACTCAGAATTGAATTACAGCTTTGGCTGGGTGAGGAACGACACCCTGTCAGACATCGACACCTTCCAATGTGAAAATGGAAGCACATTCTTTTTGCTGCTGATGATAATGCCTAGAATTTACATTTCATGTTAATTTGACTTCATTTACATAATGCCTTATTATAAAGAATCTCTTAGATGTTGTCTAATTGTCCTCTTTCTCTTGCTAACCCCAAGGCTGAGAAAGTGAAGGTAATGACCTTTATTTGGCATGAGGTAGAGAAATCTGATTTGATATTGTGCTGTATCAACCTCACTTTAAGATCATAACTTAAGTCATAGAAACAGTATAACAAGAACTCTGAAGATACTTTGAATCCTTCATATTCCGTTTTCCTAGCCCACAAAAAACTTCACTCTGTATATTTCCTTTTGTATTTACCCATGTGCATATTTATTTTCCTTGTAGACATACTGTACATACTCTCTATAGGGTGTTTTTTCCATTTAATATTACATAATTATTAGGTTTTTTGCTTCCTTAGAGTATTCTTAATTCTAATCTTTAACAAATGCATAATAGTCCATTAAATGATCATTGGGAAAATGTTATGCTTCAGTTTTTTAATAGTTTAGGCACTATTGTACTGATAATCTTTTTGTATAGAGCATATTTATTTCTTGTTATTTTCCTAATCGCTCTAATAACTCTTAACTTAAGGTTTTCTCTTTTTTCATTCTTGTACTTTTTAACCATTTCACCATGAATTTTTAATGTATTTTTACTTTCTTCATATAACAGCTTTACTAATGCATCAGTCCAGGCATCTTTATGGAGCATTCTACAATACAAGTCCAACAGTTTCTGCCATCAGTGTAACTGTGATGTGTTGGAAAGCAGCAGCCCAGGCTGTGAAAATATTTGGCAGAAGGATTGTGGTGGCCATAAAAAGTTACTGTAACCCAAATGAGTACATTTTGTAATGATGAATATTCTAACAATCCTGATTTGATCATCACATAATATACACAAATACTAATAGTCAACTCTGTACTCTGCAAATATATATAATCAATTATGTTTCAATTAAAAAAATTTTTTTTAAAGTCACTTTAACCTGAAGTTCTGAAGCCCTCTACATTATTATCTAGATTTATTTTATTTAAGTTTGTATCTTTCATCACCAACTCATAATTCGTAACTCATTTTATATTTAGTATCCTTGTAAATATTTTCCTACTTTTCCTACTTTGGTAACTCACCACTTGAACAATATGCTTCCCTCTTCCTCAGTGTTTGCAATTATTGTTGTATTCATACCCGCCTCCTACTCATCAGTGATCTTTTACACTTTTCCTTATGTCAGTAAATTGTTTCCTAAGGTTACCAAAAGCACTTTTTGTTGCAGCATACACTTACCATACACCCCAGCAGCTTCACTCCTGGGCATTTACACTAGAGAAGTGTTCATGCAAAGCATGTGTCTGAATGTTTATAACAGCTCTATTCCTAATCATCAAAAACTGGAAACAACTCAGATGTTCTTCAGGGAATAAATGGGTAACACACTGCTGTGTCCATACAGAGGAATATTATCAGCAACGAAAAGGAACAAAGTATTGATATGTACAACAACTTGGATGAATCTCAGTGGAATTATGCAGAATGAAAGAAGTCAGTCTCAAAAGGTTACACACTCTACGATTCCATTTATATGACATTCTTGAAAAGAGAAAACTATAGTGATGGAGAACAGATCAGTGGCTGCCAGGAGTTAGGAGTGGGGAGTAACTACACAGAGATAGTGTGAGTTTTAGGGGATGGGACCATTCTGTGTCCTAATTGTTTTGATAGTAACACAAATCTATATATGTATCAAAATTCATAGAACTGTACACCAAAAGTCATTTTTATTGTAAATTTTAAAAATATAAAAAGATCCCAGTTGCATCAAACTATTCATATATTCTTTGACATTATTTATCCTCTCTAAATCTCAATTTATTTACCTGTGAAATGTGGAAAATACTCTCTTCTTTGAAGAGGTGTCGTAAACATGAAATACAATGTGATAAACTATCTACCTGACATACTGGATGTTCCTTTTTTTCTTTTCCAAGGTGGATGTTTTTCAATGGGAGCAGATGCTTTATTATTATCATCATCCCATGCTTTTTAAGAAATTATTATTTTTTTTTAAACAGTTATTTGGCTCTCGGGGAACAGACTGGAGCCATTGAGTGTTTTAATCAGGAAAGTGACATGATCTGATTTTCCTTTTCTTCTTTTCTTTTTCCTTTCTTTTTCTTTTTTTTCTCAGACCTCTTAGGGGTGATGATTTTCATTTTTAAACGATCATTTGAGCAGCTTTGTGGAGAGCGGTATGGAGTATAGGGTAGTAAGAACAGAAAGAAAGAGGCCGCTGAGGGGTGTTGGGATGGTCCAGATGAGAGGCGATGGTGCTGCAGACACTATGGGGGCAGTGGAGAGGCGGATTTGGGACTTGTTGGGGAGGGAAGGAGAACCAACAGGCTTGATGATGGTTTGCGGGGTGAGGAGAGGTAGATGGTGGTCTCATATAGTGGGAAGCTGAAGCGAGGAGCAAACTCGAGTGGGTAGGTTGTGGTAAGCGCTGAAAGTCAACAATTCTGTTTGGGCATGTTAGGACTGGAAGCCAGGTAAGCAGTGGATGGGAGCCTGGAAGCGAGGACCAGGCCAGCGTTACCCCGTGCATCTCTAGGCCTGCAGCACACATGGTGAGGGCATCCTAGCTCAGCCCTAGCAGTTTAGGGTTGGGGCAGCTTTGGGTTGCTCTTCTTAGACTCAGATTTTAGCGGAGAACTTCTCTTGAATTCATTTCTGAGAAGGATTGTAGAAACTTCTACCAGAATTCAGACTGTGCTCGTATTATTCACTTCTGCCAGGGTTTTTGTTTTTGTTTTTTGATTTGTTTTGTTTTTTCCTTTCCATCTAATGAGATTTAAGAAAAGGAGGCACCCAGCATTTCCAAATACCCTGCCTGGAGGTCATCAGTCACATTGTGTAAGATTGAAACGTATTAATAAACTACTGAGAGTGATGATGAATAGATGGATATGCAAATGTGTGACATAGAATATGCTAAAAGAATGTTCTAACACATTTGGTTACTTCTATTATCCTCAAATTTCCAGTTTTGCCACAGACAAGGGAAAGAAATTCAATGTATGTATTTCCTTGATAACTACCAAATTTGGTTTGATAACTGTCAAATAGCAATTACCTCTGGAAAGGCAGGGATGGAAGTGGAATTTGGGGAGGGGTATTGTGGAAGCCTCAGCTGCATCTATAAAAAGTTAAAATCCTGTAGAGCTGGGTATCTGGTCAGTGTGTTCATGAGATTCATCTGTGTTAAAAATGCTTCATAATTAAGAAATGAAAAAAATATGTTTTTCTTTAGCACACAGATTAAAAAAAAAATCTGAAAATCTAAGCATGACAGACAATGCCCTCTCCCCACCACTCCATTCTTATTAATCACCTTGAAGAGTGATCTCTTGGGTTTTTCTCTCAAAAAATGTAATCACTTTCTAATGAAATGTTAATGCTATGTTCTATTCCTAAAGTCACTTGTTACAGTGATGAAGCTATAGCTTAATAGAGTTGCTAAATTTTCCTCTAAGTCATTCTTCTTTTAATATTTTATGTCCATCAGATGAGCTGGTGATGATCTGGAGCTTTTTTTGTTTTTACAAACACAGGACTATCTCAGCAAAAACTCATCATCAGGCTGTTAATTTCAACATCTTTGAGGGCATGATTTGCCATGGGGTGCCCCTTGTGACTATTTCAAGAGGCAAAGTGGTGTATGAAGCTGGAGTTTTTAATGTCACAGCAGGAGATGGGAAGTTTGTTCCTCGCAAACCATTTGCTGAATATATTTACAAACGAATCAAGCAGCGAGACCAGGTGAGTGGTACTCCGGGGGGCTATTGCCATGGGCTGGACTGTCACCTGCTCTTGGTTGACTGGTTTGCTGTTGGTGGTGGTGGTGGTGTCACATCACACCGGTTTAACATATTCCTGGGATGTCGGGATTAATATGCAAGGTTACAGACATATACCACCTTTCAAAGAAAGAATCACTGGATACATGCATTTCTCCTTGCAGACTGGTGAGTCTATTCAGGGTTTTCTGATGGACCAAGTCAGGTTTTCCCAGGCAAGTTCAGGGCCTCTGGGAGCCTTCTGGTGATCATGTTAGTCAGGGTCAGGATCGTCTGGGGAGCAGACACCTACATGGGTAAATGTGCGTGGTTTTATTAGGGGAAACACCTGTGAGACAATGGGAGGGAGTTGGGAAAGGCTAGGAGAGCCCTCAGACTGTAATTCAAGTCTGACCCCAGTGTAGGAAAGGAGAGAAAACGGGGTGGAAGCACCCTACATCTAAATAGCACCCAAGACAGGTTGGGCAAGGCCTGCAGGAGTCCTTGAGCAGAGGGCAAGTCTTTCAGTTACTGGCTGCGCCCAGCCTTTGTCTGGGAGCGGCTGTGGGAGGCGTGGCCTCAGGGTTCGGGGTGCAGTGCGGGGGGGGGGGGGGGTTGAAAAATTGCACTTGCTTTAACCCCAGGTCTGCAGGGTGCATTCTCTTGACCGCCAGAGCGTGGTGGAGTTTTGGAATTGGGTAGATCTAAACATGAATTCTACCTTGCCCTCCCATTTCCTTGCTGGGAGGCCTAGAGCAAGTTTCGGGGGGGGGGGGGGGGCTTGAAAAATTGCACTTGCTTTAACCCCAGGTCTGCAGGGTGCATTCTCTTGACCGCCAGAGCGTGGTGGAGTTTTGGAATTGGGTAGATCTAAACATGAATTCTACCTTGCCCTCCCATTTCCTTGCTGGGAGGCCTAGAGCAAGTTTCTCTACCATCCTTGGGTTCAGTTCCCTCATCTGGAAAATGACAACAGCATTTTCTCCCTAACAAATTGTGAGCCTCAAATGAGATTCTGAAACGTAAGGCACATAATAGAAGGCCAAGAAATGTCAGATCTGTCTCTTTGCTTTCCCCTTTTGATGACCAAATCTGTGATAAAGGCACCCAAGTCTTTGTAATAACTCTGTTGTTATAAAAGAGATATTTGTTCTTAATATATCTTGGGCTTTCACATGTGTTTTGTTTAGTTCACACAGAGTTTTAAATAGTTTCTAAAATTCATGACACTAAATACACTAAAATATCAGATTTAAAAAAATCTAGATTTCTGTATTTGGGGGTCGGAGAGATTACCCTGTTCTCTCAGTGCCATGTGGCTAGAATAGGCCGGAGTTGGAGCTAGGCCCTTAGATAGGATATTATTTTTGGTTTTCACCCAGCAGGCTTCACTCATTAATGTTCCTTGCCTGGCCATGTAGATGTTAGAGTTTGCAGCCCTTGGGTTAGTTCTAAGACTTCTCTTTCCATCCCATATTTCAAATATACTTCTTCTTTTCCAAAGCTTTCTAGCTGTTTGGTTCATTTCATTTGGGTCTTGTAGTCTCTTTGATTTCTCCTCTAATGTCTTGTGAACATTTTTTACGTGTGGACTCTCAGAGTCCTTTACACAAGATTCATCTTTTTTTAACACTTCCTAAGACCTAAACAGTGCTCTAGAATGCTTTAAGTTCTCAGAAATAGTACAATTCTTTATATATTGTATACCAGTCAAAAGAGATGATATTTAAGGTTATAGTTCATTTTGCTGTGGAGTGGGTAATTTATAAATGTTGACACTGACAGTGACAGATAGATGGTGACTATAAGAATCCTAGGCATTTCTGAACATTTATGTGACAAATAACAGCATTTTTTGAGTGCTCACTGAATACAAGCCACATTGCTAAAGGCTCTGTCACTGCAGCCTTCCTGTGAGGGAGGGAAGTGTTATTTCCCTTATTTTAAAGATTAGGAAACTGAAGCTTCAAGAAATTAAGAAATTTATCCAAGTCACACAGCTAGTATATGGCAATGCCAGAGTGTAAACCTTGGTTATCGGACTCTGAAAACTGTATACTTAAGCAACAAACTATACTGTAAATTATAAAGATGGAGTTAAATGAGGTAACGAGAGATAAATTACTCAGCATTATGTTTGGAAAAGAGTCTCCCAGAAAAATTAATCTGGATTGGAGGTATTGATGGCAGCTGGTTCATTCATGAAGCTGTAGTAGATGGATTTAGGGGTGGATTTAGGAAATCATAAGGAGATAGAATCAATAGAACTGGGTGATACGAAAAGTGACACTTGAAGTGAATGCAAGGCAGGGCCACTCGTAGTGGTCAGTTCCAGCTGCTCGCCAGCAAGGACACGAGACTAACAGGGACCCCCTGGTGGACAGTATTTAAATGACCAGCCTTGCCATAGTCTTCCTCTTGTAGAGAAAATGTTTGGAACAGCAGAGATCACCAAATGACTGCTCCCTTCAGTTCTCCTTTTCAAATTGTTTTGTGTTTTGTTAGTAGAATTAATGCCAACTTTATTTTTCATAAGTTGACGATCAATTTTATGAATTATTTCAGTTTCTTAGTATTTTCTTCTGATATTAGCTTTTTAGGCATTCTAGTGCATTACTATTTTTAAAATAATGAGGAGCAATCATAATGAGGAGCATCATTATTATTATATGTTGTACTGAGCACTTACTCTCTGCCACGCATTGTACTAGGTGGTTTTATAACCATTATTTTACTTAATCCACACAACAAGCTGTGTGGTAGGTATTATTATTCCCATTTTACAGAATAGAGAGCTGAGTCTCAGCAAGATTAACTATCTCTGTGCTAAGCAGTACGTAAACATAAGAGCTAAGATCTATGTTAAGGTCTTTCTGATCCCCACTATACCATGGGACCCCCATAGAGACAAGAAAAGAGAAGAAAACAATCATGAAACTCAAACCATGGGGAAATGCATCATTTAAAAAAATGTTGGTGTGGAAAAAATATCAGATAATACAGGTAAAATGAAATGAGGTTTGGGAATTGTCTGGAGATGTTTCAGACCCCATCCCCACCCCCAATTAGGCAAAGATAATTTATAGAATAAAAATACTGTAGTAAGGTTAAGAAAAAAGTTGTCAGAAACTCTAGATTTAAAATTCACATCAACTTTTTTCTCTATAAACCTCTTTTTATTTATTTATTTATTGAAACGTAATCGATTGTACGTATCTGTGGGGTACAATATTGAATGTCAATAAAATTCACGCAAACAAAATTCACAGGGATCTTGCTTTGGTTTTCATCTAAAATACTCAGGTTTCTTTGTGAGTGGGGAGAAGAGTTTGAAGGCAAGCAGGAAAGACCTACATTATTTCTCCTGCTCACCTATTATCTTCTCCGAGAAAATTAATCATTTCCCATTCTGGACTCCCCAAGCACAGTTTATAGAGTCACACCAGCATTTGCCAGCTCCGGAACTCGGCTGGTCTCCTGACAAGGGTGTTAGTTTTTTCAGGACAGCATCTTATTCTTTTTATGCTGGCACTTGATACATAGCAGGCAATTGATAAATGAATAAACTGCAGACAGGAGGAGCAAAGGCTACAGTTTCAGAGATGCATACAAGGAGATTTAGTTCACCCAGAAGATTGCCACCTGCCCATCCCAAATAGTGGGATGTGTGAACTTGATTCTTGTCTTATTACTTAATAAAATTTATCAGCATCCTACAATGCAGCTGTCACTATTATTAGATGTCGTGAGGAATTTCAAAGAAAAGAAAAGACATTTTTATCCAATTTGACAACCTTGGGGAATTGTTAATTTATTTAACTTAAAATGTAGATAGGTGATCCTTAAGAGGAAAAATTTAAATCAGAAGATGAGACATCAAACTTTATTTGATAAATATAACATAAAACATATTTCAATGTTATGTAAAAGTCACTTAAGGAAGAGTGTTAGGGGAAATGAAAGAGGAAAGTGGAAAGAAAAAAAATAGAAGCAACTTAGATGTTCAAGAAAATCCTGAAAGAACAGAATTACATACTGTTAATTCTTTACCAAAAAATATATAGCTCTTAAAATTCAAATGGATTATATTTCTAGAATTTTCGTGTGTTTAGAGTGTTATAATTTCCATCAAACTTTGAAAGTATGGACATTTTTTATGTCATTCTTTCAGTCATCTCTTTTTCTCTTTTTTCAATAAATAAGCAACCCCAACCTTTTCTGGAATATAAGGGTCACATTGCATTTTATAGAGAAACAGGAATAGCTTCGTGGAGTAATGTATGGTTTCAGAATACTGCTGCCAAAGCTTTGAAACTGGGTTGTGTCTTTGCGATGACAAGCATAAGTTGCCTTGTAGATAAGATAAAATTGAGTGGATAGCTGATCTGGTCCTTGAAATGGGTATTCTCCGTTTCTGAATTAACAGTTTGTCAATATCTTTCTCAAGGTTGTAGCTCAGAGGAAATAATTTAAGACATGTCATCAACTGCCGTATAATCCTCATTTGCTCAGATTGATTGCTAAGCATAAAAGGTTGTATACATGCTGGGCTGGCTCGTTGTGGCTCACAGGAGACCCTTGTGTGCATCTCTGCCCAACTTCTTGTTCAGTGATGTCATTTTGGTAGTTCGAAATCAGTGGCGGTGGGAGTGTTGGCACCACGGAATAGGCAAGTGCTATGGATTCGAGTTTTAAGGGTGGTGAGAAAAAGGCAGGGTAGAACTGGTTGTTAACATTTACCAGCACACCACTGTATACGGGGCACTTTCTAAGGACTCTCTTTTCATGCTTTATCTGATCATTCAACAACATTCATTCAATAAATATTTATTGATCACCAATTAAGTGCCAGGCATAATTTAATTCTTACAACAACCCATGGAGTAAATAGTGGTATTCCTATTTTATAGATTAAGAAATTGAGGCTTAGGGAGGTCATATAATTACTAAGCGGTAGTGTCAGAACTCAAACCCAGGTTTGTCTACCTCCAAAATCAATCCCTTCAATCTCTATAATTACAGTTTACTAATCACAAAGTTTAATTCCCACTCAAACAAATAGCCCCTCCCACCACCGCCACCACTCCCACTCGTCCCCACCCCCCATTCTCAGGACATCCTTCCCCCATTCTTCCCTCTGAACACAGGGTCCACATACCCTTACACTGGCAAACGCATCAGAGGAGCTAGTCCTGAAATGTCAGGGCCCAGCCTTGTTGCAGCTATTTCCTTGAGAAATAGCTCAGAGGGTATTTTGAGGATTAAATGGAGACATTCAGTGGATTGTAAAACATTATCAACATGCAAATTTTCATTTCAAATTGTTATAGATCACCTCTGTCGAACTGAGGGGTTGCACATGTGCTAGTGATTCACAGAGCTCTGGATAGCTCAGTTCCATGTGCACTGAGTGCCCTCCTGGTCTCCAGGCTGGGCAGGAATTTCATTCTCAGGGAGTCACTGTTCATTTGCACTGTTTGGTGTCAGACCAGTGTCTGCTGTTTGATATTTGGAAACTCTGTTGTCTTTATTGATATTTTAGTATCTTAGCCTCTGTGGGAAGCATCGTATCAGTAACTCCTCTGGGGTCCAGGGATTCTTTTTTATTGGTCTTGCTATTCTTAGAAAATCTAGCATGATAGCACTCTACTCTCTGCAGACGATATGGTTCAATCTTCTATCAACATACAGCTTCCTCTTTCCGTCTTTCCCAGCTAAGCCAAAACTTCTGCAATTATTCAGGTGTAATGATAATTGCAACTAATGTTTATTCATAGCAATGCCTATGATATAATTCTCAATTTTGTCTTTCTATTAACTCATCACAATGACAATCGTCATTAAGTACTCTGAACTCAAATTGAACTCTCATCTACCAAAGTAAACCACCAGCATCCTGCTAGGTGAGGTGCCATCTATGTTTTCTATTTCTTAGAACAGCCCCTCAAACAGTTTTATCCTTAAGCCATTTAATTTCAGTGTGATGCCATCAGGATGGAAAGCACTGCTGTCAAGCTGTGATCATCTAATCCTGACCAGTACATACTGCGGGGGAAAGATGCCACAATACAGATCAGCCTCCCAAAGGTGTGTTCTCAGGACACTAACCTTTTAGGTGTTCCTTAAGAATGTTGTCAAATAATTGTAGATAATGTTACCCTCAAGTGATTCTATTGCCCAGTATCACATAAAAAGTTCTGAGAAATCCTATAGTCAAGAAATCTTTCTGGGCCGGCCCGGTGGCACACTGCTACAGTGCGCTGCTTGGGAGTGCGACAGCGCTCCGCCGAGGGTTCGGATCCCACATACAGACCGGTTCCCACTCACTGGCTGAGCGAGGTGTGGGCGCAACACCGAGGGTTGCGATCCCGTTGCCGGTCCCGGTCCGGTGCGGGCGCGACACTGAGGGTTGTGATCCGTTGCCGGACACGAAAAAAGACAAAAAAAGAAAAAAAAAAGGAAAAGAAATCTTTCTTCATTTCACAAACATTTGTTCAGCACCAGGGACTGTTCTAGGTGTCAGGGATACAGGCATCAATAAAACTGCAGTCCCTGATCTCAAAGAACTTCATTCTGCTTGTTTCAGCTGTGGTTTGTGGTGCTTAGGTTCTAGTTCCATTTGAAACACTTTTACACCTCTCTGTGCTGTGGTCAATTAGCCACTTGGATAAGGGAATCTGTAGATGAGATCAAGGTTAGAGATAAAATTGGGAATCATAGCACATGGATTTAAAACCTGAGTCTGAGGCCAAGGAGACTGTGTTAGAGAAGAGAGGGGGCTTACAAAAGAGCTCTGGTCCACCAACTTTCTGAGGTTGAGGGGAGGAGAAGCCAGCAAAGAAGCCTGAGAAAGCTGACCAGTGAGGCAGGAACACAATCGGGAGAACGTGGAGTCCCAGAAGGCAAGAGAGGAAACCTGCTTACTTCATTCATCCCAGAACACTCTGATTCTCCATCCTGGTCTTCCAGTGTGTTTTATGCTTCATGGAATTCGTCTAAGACTTAGGTACGCTTTTAGCTGGAAGAATCAAGATGGAATCTGTGTTGTCGCCATAGTCATCTGAGTTACCAGGGGGAAAAGCCCACTTTATTTTTTTAAATTATGTGTATGTGTATATATGTATATGAGTGTGTGTGTGTGTGTGTGTGTGTGTGTATTTGGGGTGGGCAGGGGTTCAGGCTTGAGCATTGATCACTTTATTTTTGACCTGACCACTGTTATAACCTACAAGCATGAAGCACTGATCCCACCATATGCTGGGGTCTGTGTCAGGCTGGGTTTTAGGTGGAGATCTGCCATTGTCAACAGAGAGGAGAAACGAGGCTGGTTTTCCTAGGAATTGTGGGTTAAGTCTGCTTAGAAAACAAATGTACGACTGAACTTCTGGACAACAGCAGTGATGGTTTAAGATTCTGCAGAGTGTGTGCCACCACTTATTCACTTTGTCATAGTGAACATCTATTGAGGTTCTCAAATATGCATAGATTACAATGCCAGAGGCAGTGACAGTACAGAGATGAATAGAATGTGCGTCTAGCCATTACGGAGCTTATGTAACCCACCTCTAAGGATAAGAAAATATTAAAAGGTTAAAAAGTGCTCAGAGGCTTGGGATGAGAACTTAAATTGTCTTTGATTCCTGTCAACTTATCTATCAAAAGGAAAGACTGTGACGTGTGGGATAGCAAAGGTCTCCTGAGAGAAGGTTACTTTGTTTCTGAGGTGGCCGTGTGGACAGGAGTGGTTCCATCCATGGCCGTTCTGGAAGGAAACCAGACGCTGCCCACCCAGAGCCTCAGAGCAGATAAAGAGTGAGACTGTGCGGATTAGACCAGGTAAGAGACATATGATGGTCAGCATGACCAGAGCGACCAGCCACACTACACACTGCTTGGTGGCATTGCTGGTGCAGTGACTGAGCAGCCAGAAGGAGGAATTAGACAACCAGGTGACTTGAGACCTGCCCCCAGAAAGCCAGCCAAAGAGAAAGTGCAGCCTGGAGAGCACATACGTGATAAAGCACAACAAAGGGAGTATGAGAGAAACTGAGTCAGCCCAGGCCAGGACAACCCACAAAAAGAGGAAAGAGCTTAGATGGGAAACCTCATACATCCCCTGAAAAAACCCATCAATCCATATTTATTGCATATTGTTATGGAGACACAGAGCAGTATACCAGCCCTCAGTCTGCTGGGGAGACAGACACGTAAACAGATAAACAGAGAACTGTGATGAGTGAGAGAGGGGATGTGGCATGGAGGGCTAAAGCCTCCTAGACTGACAATTACCTGGGCTGAGTTATAAAAGGAAAGTCAGAGATAATCTAGGCAAAAAGGAGAGTGGGCATTCCAGCATGTGCAAAGGCATGGCCCCAGCAAAAAGACCCCAGGAGGCCTTTTTTTTGCCTGCTTTGGGTCATGCAGTATCCCTGAGCCTGGCTCCTCCAGGGAACTGACCAGCTTGCAGAGCAAGCCCACCCTGAATGAGGACGACAGGGCTCCAGAGTGGCTGGTCCCGCCTGAGCCATTGGTGTTGGTGATCAGTTCCCAAGAAGGAGTCCAAGACAGACAAAAAGTTACAGCTGAAAGCCACAAGCAGTGCAGGTTCAAGGGAACTGTTGTAGGCAGAGGGAGATGGAGAGGAAGCTGATGGGGGACGCACAGCACAAAGGTAGATGACACAGATATCTGCCCACCTACATCACCTTCTCCACGGGCACTCGACTGCAGAGGAAGCCGATGGCTGAACTGAAATATACCATTGCTGAGTGCAAATGCCAAGAGCAACAGAGAGAAAGGCAAGACCCTCAAATGATGGGCCAGAGAGGGGCTGAAGGAAGGCGGGAATAAATCTGGATTTTGCCTGTTAATTATGTTCAGTGCCCTTCTCACTCTCTGAAGTGCCCTAGTTTGGATGATAAATTATATGGTCGCCCGAGTTTTAAGTGATATATCGTGTAGTCTGGCTTGGAAAGTAAAGCCAGGAGAGGAAAAAACACAAGGACCAAAGCCCTGAAAGGGAGGACATGGTCAGAAACAGGGCTGTTAGGTGAGTTTAAAGTTTCAGATGTGGTGATCACAATGTCCAGGGGCTGGTGGCAGAAATGTGAGGCTGGTATTCATTTCCTGGGGTCTGTGTTCCTCAAAATGATGACAGGGCCCAGGATGAAGAACAGGACTGAGTGAGCTGAAATGCAAGTCCAGCGAAGCCTCTAACCAGGCCCAGAGAGTGGCCAGAGGGTTGGCCTGATGACGGGAGGGCAGGGGTCCTCCCAACTACCGAGTGCTCAGTAGGTGCCAGACACGCCTCTTCAAGTTCCACGGCTGAGGGGCCATCTGCCTTGTCCTTTGTGGTATCCTCTGTTCTTGGGAAAATATCTGGGGCTGTGTGAGCTCAGTAAATGTGTGTTGGATGAATGAAGAAAATGCTTTGTCTCTGGAAATTCTCAAGTATCTAAGAGAAGGGTTTTACTCCCCCCTTTCATGGATGAGGAAGTAGGCTCGGAGGCATCGATGAACTTGTCAGTTCCCTACAACTAGTAAATGGCAAAGGGAGAACTCCAACTCGGATCTGTCTGAACTCCAAAGCCCACATCGTTTTTTGTTTTGTTTTGTTTTGCAGCTGGCCAGTACAGGGACTGAACCTGGACCTTGGTGTTATCAACACTGTGCTCTAACCAACTGAGCTAACTGGCCAGCCCATAGCTCACATCATTGATCACTACAATATGTTAGTATGGGTGGTCAAAACGAGACCCACAATAATTTATTTCTCTGTGTGTGTGTATACACACATATCTATTTATTTATTAAGAGCTTATTATATGCTAGGCATTATTCCAAATGCATTACTTATACTTAGTCCTTCCAACATTTAATCCCCAGTTTACAACTGTTATTATCCCCAGTTTATAACTAAGGGAGCTGAAGCACAGTCTTAAATAACTTGCCCAGGCAATCTGGTCCAGAGCCCATGCCCTTAATCACTATGGTTTGCTGTCTCTCAACTTGTCAATGAATTTGTGTGCATGTTTACAAACAGTATGATTTAGTTACTTCCTATGAATTCCTTTGCTTATAAAATCTAAATTTCAGAACCATGCTCAAGCACTGAGTTAACTCTAGCTGAATCCAGCAGAGGGTTCTGCTGTGGAGTTGGCCAGTGGAGTAGGTCGACTGACGGCCTGTTACAGAGTCAACACACACACAAATGGCTATAATCTGATGCAACATGCTCTGAGGGTCTTAAGAGAGATACAGCAAAGCATTCTGGGAACACATATGAGCAAGATTGAAACTAGAAGAAAAGGAAGGACATTGAAAAGGACTGTAGGAGATGGTTATGTGCCTCAGAGAGTGTGAGATATGGCAGAGGTCCCAAGGAAAGTGTTCCCTGGGGCCATGTCTGGTGGAGATAAACATCCACAGAGTGGGGCAGCCCAGATCCACAAGGTTGCCAGGAACTTCTGTGAAAGCACAGGGGGTGGAGGCACTTGATGAATTCCCAAGATTCTTTTTTTGCTCTCACAATTCATTAAAGGAGCTGCACTTAGCTTTGAGTTCAATATACTACAAAAAGCACATGAAATGTTCCGTTTCAGACTTGCACTCCTACCCCGGTGGAGCGCAGGCCCTACAGGGGAGAAGTCATCACGTTGAAATCCAGAGGGACCGAAGACGACTCCACAGCTGGGACCAGGAAACAGGCCCACTCCTGAGCTGGGTGCTGATGGTAAGGGACAAGGGAAAAGAAAGGGTTTCTGCACGACAGCGTATGAAGTTAGCATCTCTCTATTCATATGCGTTTGAAGAGACCCAATTCAAGGCTTCAAATTGATGTAAGACTCAAGGACAGTTGAGCCAAGGGAAGACGGGGAAAAGACCTGTTGATGCAGAACCCCTGGGTGAGCCTTCCAGATTGAAGAAGGCCTTGGGCTAGCTAGAGATTCCTTCCCTGAGGTTCTGGAAAACGTTCAACAGAGCCCTGAGAATGAACTATGAGCAAGGCGTAGTAGGCTGGTCACATACTGAGGGAACTGTCATTGGACTGCTTAAGATATGGAGTGCAATTTTACGGTCAAAATTTTCTAATTTTTTAATTAAAACTTTATCTGGAGAAACTAATCTTCATATTGTAAATGCAACTATGTTCTAGAACTTTGAGTGAAAAATAAATCAAATCTTGCTTTTTAGGGTGTAATTTTTCAGGAAAATTATTTGATAACATTGATGTAGCTGATTTCACACTTAATCTTTAGAAAAATGTTATAGATATGGTCATTTTTTCAAAACTATTTGAGCACTTCATCAGTCTTATCTCAGTCTTTTGACATGCAGATCTTTCGTTTTTGAAGCATCTATTATCATCATCCTGGCCCATTTTTTTTTCCTTAGGTTGCTTTCTGGGGCTGCTCTCCAGACCCTTTTTGTCAATGGCTTTGCTGTGATTTTAGCATCTCTCTAACATTACTTCCACTGACTTCATGAAATCTGTATGTTTTGCTAGTTTTGCAATTTCACTAGACTCTGGATTCTTGTTTTTAAAATTCGTGGTATGTTTTTAGATGTTTCAACATGTAGCAGTCTGCAAAAGACTTACACGAGAGGTTCACTTAATGGACTGGGCTACACATTTGTTAATTCAGGGCACTGTTTGACAAAGGACTGGTTTTATACATACTCAGGCAATGCGCATTTTCACATTTTGACAACCTGCGCTTCCCTAATGTAAAGCCAGTGACTGCAGGGATTTGGATAATGAATGCTTGAATAGCAAAGCCCTCCATACAATGTGCTGTGCGCTTTCATTATGGAATGTTGTGAGTCTTTAACAATGCTATCTAGCCAGAAGTTTTAGCCTTTTTGTCATTTCCAGATGAGAGGAATTATTCTTCCAATCCAGGAAGTTTTTGTTAAAAATTCAGAGGATGATTAGCAAGAGAAAGAAATGCTATAGAATGCTATAATGTGCTATTAACGACATTGGCAGGAGGGGGATTAGTGCTGACTTTGATTATAGCATTCCTTGGGGGTTAGGCTGGAATTCTGCATCTCTTTGTGAGGGAGAGTGTTACACTGAGCTCCCTTTATTCTCTTCAAAGGTAAAATCAGAGGAAAGGATGCTGCTGTTCCATTCACAGTCAAACACTGTCAGCCCGTGGAGAACAGGCCTTATTTCAACTCCCCAAGATCCTTTAGAAAAAATAATCGCTCTAGGCCTTTTTGATTTTCTTTCAGAAGCAATTTCTGTCTTTCTCATGGTGCCTTTGTTGCTGTGTAAGATTGAAGATATAAATGAATATTATTGTGATGGAAAGTCTGTGAAAATTCATTGATGATACTTTAAAATGTCATCTTTGCTTGTACTAGATTTCTTACTTTGAGATTTTAAAAATCATTCTCTTGTTTAAAGGTCTTCTTTTTTTTTTAAAGTGGCTACATTTGTTTAAAAATAGCACTGTGATTTTACATTTTATTGTAATTAATAAACACAGATCTTCATTTTATTTCCTGTTATCTAAGTTATGTGTGTTTCCTTCTGACTAGTAGGACTGGGACTTTGAGAGGTTAGTTTTGATTAGAGAACATGACTTCCTGTGGGACATCTGCTTGGAAATCAGGTCCCTTGGTAAATCCCATGTAATCAAATCGATGTTCAACCTTAGAATAAATCCAAGGTAAATTATCCAATCACACTGATGAATGCAGGATTTGAGAGAATTAGATGGAATCAACACAGCTGAAAGATGCTGCACTAATACCTCCCTTCCCCTACACCTCCTGGACTGTGCAGAGAAGCTGAGACTGTATTTCTTCTCCTGGGTAACTAGGTCAAGAGGGACTTCTGAAATGTGGAGTGAAATCAGGGCTCTCACGGCAGTGCATCTGCCCCTGACATACTCAGATCCAGCTATATTTTCACATTTACCTAATTGTCATTTGTTTTGAACATGCAGAAGAAAGGACTGTGAGCTGTACCTGAAGAAGAACCTTCTAGTCAATCAAACTACAGATCTTTTTTTCTCAGGTTAAGAGATACCTTAAAACATTTTGTTATTTTTCTCCTCCACTTTGGTTGACAATGGAAACTCGACAATAGAACTATTGAATCTTCTGAAATTATTAAATTGCTTTTTTACCTAGAAGCTAATTCCCACCCATGCTTTAGTATTCAGCTTAAAGATCATTCCCTCTCAGAGGCTTTCCCAGATCCCACATAACAGTGTTAGGGTCCTCTTTTTGTTCCTCTGCAGCAGGACCAGCATCTACCCTATCACAGCACCTCATCCTTGGGTTATAATTACCTGCTTTACTTGTCTGTCTCCTCCAGACAGTGAAAGCTCATTCAAAGCAGAACCTTTCTGGTTGACTATGTAAGACCGGCCCAAAAGCACGAATCTTGACTTGATGGGAAGGCTCATCTCGCAAAGACCAGGAGGCAGAGATCGATGCACAAGCAAGAGGTTTTTATTTCTGGCATGCTGGAGGTCGCCCCGTTTTCAGGACAGGAGCAGCCCCGAGCTCTTAACTCAAGCATCTTTTATACAGTTTGGTAGGCAGGCTTTGGTAACAGGCTGGGTTGTACGCTGTTTATTGGCCACTTTAAGCAATTTTTAAAAAGCAAGAGGTTTTTATTTCCGGCATGCTGGAGGTCGCCCCGTTTTCAGGACAGGAGCGGCCCCGAGCTCTTAACTCAAGCATCTTTTATACAGTTTGGTAGGCAGGCTTTGGTAACAGGCTGGGTTGTATGCCGTTTATTGGCCACTTTAAGCAATTTTTAAAACCATTGGGCTTTTAGCTTTTGGCGGGCAAAGGAAAGACTGAGGTATTGACCAACGGTCCAACCCCCCCCTTTCCTCCCTTGGTGTCCAAAGATAAGGTGTCATGCTGTTCCTGCAGTCAGGTGAGCATACTCCCTTCCTGGGACAGGGTGAACTTTGGGCTCTTTGGAAAGTCCCTTCCCCCTGGCAGCGGAAAGTTCTAATCTGGCGACGGAAGGTCTAAAGCACCTGGTAATGGAAGGTCCTAAGTATCTGGTATTGTTTACCAAAAAGGTTGGGGGTTATCTCTACTTCCACAACTATTATTCCCTCAGCATCTAGCAAAGTACATGGCAATTGATGAGCATTCTGTGGATATTTATTAATTTTTAAATAAAGGAGGAAGTTCCTGCCAAATTCTTAAATTGATATACATGAAGTTAGTGAGAAGTCTCAAGAAAACAGGGACAAACTTTGTGGAGTATTTCAGTGTTAAGGTTGCTTTAAGTGGAGAGCACAGGTCCATTATCTATTTGATAGATCTATTTGGGAGAATGAAATAGCTATAGGATTCTGCATCAACAAAGTCATTTGAAATGAATATGGGAATCCCTTTGTTGCTTTTATTAGGTTTTGTCACCAATGTTTTTGTAGAGAAATATTTCTTTTTTTTTTAAAATGATAATATAAGGCAATGGCAAAACACAATTTAAATTATGAATATTTAATACCATATTTTCCAAGATTGCCTCTGGCATACAAAGTAAGAGCTCTTTGTCACTAAACAATTGCATTTTCAAGGTCTGTAGGAAGCATAGGCAAAATGAGTGACCTCCCTTCTCCACAGTCACCTTTCACCGCCTACTTCCTCCACTGGGTAGCTTGATGTACCAGGAGAAAGCGTAGGCCCTTAACCTGCTCCTCTATTTACTAGTTATGAAGTCTTGAGCAATTTTTAAAATTAAAATGTATTGTGAAATCACCAAAACATACAAAAAGCATAAAAATTAACATAATTATACCTATGAACCTATCACCCTGTTGAAGGAATAAAACCGTAATGGCTAGATTCCTTCTCCTTCCCTTGTCTAAATCCTTGTTGTTGTTGTTTTTATCGTTGTTTTAATTGTGTTAGCTAATATTTACCTGTGAGTTTTATCCGGAGTGTGTTAAGGGTTAAATAGCTAAATGCATTTCTGCACTCTATAGCTCTGTGGTCACAAGCCTGTTCCCGTGTTAGCAAGAAACCACAGACTGCCAGCTGTTTCCAAAGACCCCTCCTCAAGTAACCACACTTTCTGCCCTTGCACCCAGGTGTGATAAAGACCCTTACCCAAAAAGCATCTTTACCTAGTTTTAACTCATAACCACGGTAACCTAGTGAACCATCTGTTAGAAGACCTCCGATTTGGGGGACTCTGCCTGAAGACAAGCAGAAGAGCCAATAGAAATGCTTGCTGCTTACCTACCCAAGGAGAGTATAAAAGCCTCGTCCTCCCTGTAATCGGGACTCGGGGCTTTAGAATTCTAATCCCCCTGAGTTAGCCGGCTTAATAAATCTGTGTACTCCGCTCTCTTTGAGTGACTGAGTGTCATCGGTGACACCCTTCTGTAACAAAACTACCAACACAGTTGAAGTCCCCTGTGTTCCTCTCCCCAGTCTTTTCCTCTTCCTCCCCCAAAGTAACCAGTATCCTGAGTCGGGTGTTTTATTCCCACACACATCTTTTGTACCACTGCTACATATGTTCATACTTCTAAGCATGGTTTTGTATGGGTTAAATCTTATAAAAACATTATAAAGCTTGCATTGCTTTTGATCCCTGTTTTTTGTAGTCAACATGTTTGGGAGTTATTTGTGTTGATAGGTCTAGCTCTAGTTTTTTATTTCATTGCTACAATAGTATTCTATCATATAACCCCACCACAGTCTAGTTACCCATTCTGTTGTTCAACAGACTTTTACTTTGTTTCTATTATCTTGCTATCAAAACAACACTACTATAGGCATTTTTGTACAGATTTTCTTATATGCCCATGAGAGTTTCTGTAGAGCACATGCCTTTGGTATAGAAGAGTGGAACTGATGGATCCTAAGGGATGCACATTCTCACTTTAGATACTGGCAAACTGTTCTCCCGAGTGGTAAATTATGCCCTCAGTAACAGCATGAGTTTCTGGTGTCTGTTGTTGGAGTGAGCAGGACTGAAGCCATTTGAGACCTAAAACCGTGTGGGCTTTAGGGAGATTTTAAAAGATACAGTTTGTTTCTTGGCATGCATTTCTCTGAGTTCCCTCTTTTCCCATGGTTATTTGGTATTTTGAAACTTAGTTATGGAGCAAGATGACATTATTTACATGAATGTAAAGTTGTTTTCCCGCAAGCCTGGAGCTGTGGACTTGCTACAAGACACGTACTATCCAGACCCTGAGAAACCAAGGAAGACATCAATAAAGCTGTGCTGATTCCACCCCGAAGCAAATCCAAATCCTGCAGGATGCTGAGACATCAAGGATGAGAACAGAAGCCAGACGGAGCCTTGGCGGGCATTTGCACCGGCCCCTCTCACGTCCCCTCCCTCCTGCTTTCCACTTCCCACGTTCCATTCCCTCAAGTCCCTCTAAAAGCCCCTCAGTAAACCTGACTCTTTGAGATGGCTTTAGCCTGGCCATCCTCCTTCAGGTTTACAGAGCAATGGGCTAGCTTCACATCTCTCCTCAGGTCACTGGCATTCCTGAGTAAACGCTGACTTCCATTCTCACCAACACCGGACTTTTGAGTGGTTTGTTTTTGTTTGGGGCAGGCAGCTGGACTGAGGTTCAATAAACAGATCTGGAGAGCCTAAGCCAGGAGCTGAACACCCTGGGTTCTGAAACAGATTTTGGTGAGCCAAGCCAGGATTTTTGTACAGGGCAGGCAGCCAGACCTGAGTTAGGTAACACTGTCGCTTTATATTCTCACCAATATTAGATATTGTCCAGTTTATTAATTTTAGCAATCTGACCCATGTAAAAGATACCTTTTTTTTTTGGTGGCTGGCCAGTCCGCCAGGATGGAACCCTGGACCATGGTGTTATCAGCACTACGCTCTAACCAACTGAGCTAACCTGCTAGCCCCAAAGGTATCTTATTGGAGTCTTAATTTACACTTTCCTGATTGCTAATGAGGCTGAGCTTCTTTTCATTGTGCAGTTTAATTGACCTTACTAAACCTCAGTTTCTTCATTTATAAGAGAAGAATGGTGATGGTGTCTTCCCAGTAAACAAGGATGCTGTGAGGGTTACCAAGCCCAGACTGTATGCTCAGCAATTGCTAGCTATGATTACTGTGATTACTATGTTAATGGTGATATGATAGCTAATAAATGATGTGCTACCCAGAGACAGCCAAAATCATGACTGTTCTCTTTGTGAAATTCATGCTGGGTAGAGCCAGCTCCTTTGGCAGCCACAGAAGCATGAAAGCCAAGAATGGGAGTGTGGAGTGATCCCACAAGGTAAACCACAAAAAAAAGCAGTTGATCCACCTTTTATTAAATACCTTTTATTGTGAGGGCGGCCCCCTCCTCCAGAAGCAGGCAAGAACCAGAGCACACCCTGGGTCCTAGGCAGGAGCCCAGGGCAGCATCGCCTGCCTGGAAGCAGGCAAGGAGCATGCTGAAAACACCACTTCCACATGAGTGGCCTGCCACAGCCACCACTGCTGCAAAAGTGTCTCAATGCCACAGCAACAGCCACAGCCACAGTGCAGGTGGCCCGCCAGACACTCGACTGCAGTGACTAAAGGAGAGTCACCAGCACAGACCAGACAAAGAAGAAGACATGTCTCTCTTCAAAGCCCACTCCAGAATAATAGAAGGAGCAACTGCTGTACCATGCCCTGCTTTATTTCTGATTCTACTAATTTCAGTCTTCTCTCTTTTTCTCTTGGTCAGTGTAGATATAGATTTGCAAATTTTGTTGATCTTTTTAAAAAATCAACTTTTGGTTTTGTGGATTTTCTCTATTGTTTTTTAGTTCTCTATTTCATGTATTTGTTTTGTAATCTTTGTTATTTCCCACTTATATTTGCTTTTGGTTTAGTTTGCTCTTCTTTCTCTATTTTCTTAAGGTGAAAGTTTGCATTACTGATTTGAGATTTTCTTATTTATAATATAGGTGTTTACAAGTATAACTTTTCCTCTAAGCACTGCATGAGCCCTGCATCTGATGGAGTTTGGATGTGTTGTCCCCTCCAAAACTCATGTAGAAATTTGATCCCCAATGTGGCAGTGTTGGAAACTGATTGAGTCATGGGGGCAGATCCCTCGTGAATGGATTAATGCTCTCCCTGGGGGAGGCGGGGTAGTGAGTGAGTTCTCGCTCTATTAGATCCCGCGAGAGCTGATTGTTTAAAGGACCCTGGCACCTCCTCTCTCTCTCTTGTTTCCTCTCGCCATGTGATCTGCTTGTACCCGCCAGCTGCCTGCCCCTTTCTGCCATGAGAGGAAGCAGCCTGAGGCCCATGCCAGATGCAGCTGTCCCAGAATCGTAAGCCAAATAAACCTCTTTTCTTTATAAATTACCCAGTCTCAGGTAATTCTGTTATAGCAACACAAAATGGACTAAAACAGCATCCTATTGATTTTGATATGTTGTGATTTGATTTTTTTATTTCAAAGTACTCACTGATTTCCCTGTGATTTTTCTTTTTACTCATTGTTTATTTGGGAAAGAGTTGTTTAATTTCCACACATTTGTGAATTTTCTGAATTTCCTTCTGTTGTTATGACCAGAGAATATATTTCTCATGATCTTAGTCTTTTTAAATGTGTTAAGACTTGTTTTGTGGCCAAAAATAAAGTTAGAAAAAAAAAACTTATTGTTTACAGAACACAGAACCCAACCCCTTAGCTTTGCTGCCACTGCCCCTCCAATGCCTGGCACAGTGATGGCACAGAGGCGTGCTCAGTAAGTCCTATTGAAGGATTGGATTAATGTGGAAATTGAAGAAGACGATGAAGGAGGAGGAGGAGAGAAATAATTCATGAACAAAAAGTAACACTACAGCAAATCATTATTTGTGTTCATGGGTCATGATTGCATTTGTCTTAAGAGCTATCCATAGTGTGTCGGTGAGGTTTATAAAAATATAAATGGCACTGGGGACTGGCCTTTGAGATCACGTAGGCCAAAGAGAATTTGCATAACAAGCTATGGGAGTAAGGAAGCATTAACAGGGCTTCTTCAAGCAGTGTTTTCTTTTCTTTCTTTCTTTTTTTTGTCTTATAAATATAGTCTCCACAAGAACACAGGATCTTTGGCTTTTTATTTAATGAAACCTATATATGTGCTCAATAAATTCTTACTGATAATACTTATTAGGCCCTTATTAGGTACCTGGATCAGTGCTAAGCCCTGTATAGACCCTATTATTTAATTCTCCCTGCCGCCCTATGAAATAGATACAATTCTTCTTCTTCTTTAACAGATGAGAAAACACAGGCTGAGAGAGAGAATTGTCCAAAGGCTCTCAGCTAGTAAGTGGGTGACCCAGGATATGAATCCTGGTGTGTTTAACTCCACATGACCACTCTGGTATATTCCTTAGTCAAGATTTTAGAAAGTACCCACTCCTGAATGATGTACAGTTGCCTGAACATCATTAGAACTCAGAAGAAAATAACAGTAGCTAACAGCCATTAAGAGCTTACATATTAAGGCCCCAAGAACTTTATAAGTATTAGCTCACCTGATCCTTCCAACAACACCAGGTGGGAACTGATTATCCTCACTTTATGCATGGTGAAACTGAGGCATGGAGAGGCACATTAATTGTAATTTCTCAGACCCTACTTGTTGTCACAGGATGATCTGGAAGTGGGCTTCAGAGTTGTATTAAGCCTTTTCAGTAAACAGAGTTTGCAGACCACCCAAGATAACACCAGTGAAAGTGTCTCATCTCATCTCTACAGTTCCGCTGGATACTTTCTCCAACTAGCAATACATAAAAAGGAGGAGCCTAATAAATGATCTCCTCAAATCAATAGCAGTTATCATAGAATTAGTCTTCATGCTAGATTTGCATTGGCATCTAGCATTAAAGTAAGGACGTTTCTCTTGGAACAGACTGAAGCTTGGGTTTTCTTTCTTTCATGCATTTTGTTTACAAGAATTCAGATTTGTTGTTCCTCCTCCCTGAAGCTAAATTCAAGAGCCCAAGTGGGAGGTAGAGGCTGGCAAGTGGTGGGTGGGAAGGACTCACCCTGCAAATGGCCCTCTGAGTGGGCTGCTGCTTCTCCAGGTGTGGGCGTCTGCTGCTGAGCCAGTGCTATGGAACACAGCTGCTCCTGGTCACAGCTGCTCCTCCAGCCATCGGGGAACTGAACTCGAAGAAGCATCATCTGGCACTGTCATTCCTGGACTCTCTCATACCCACCAGCGCCTCTTGCCATGATGCAAAGCGAGCTTGACTTCAGTAACCCGTGCTCATCCCAGCTCTGCACCATTTACCTGTGTGGCTCATGCAAGCTACAGCTCTGCTCTAAGCTTCCATGTCTTCCTCTTCTATAGGAGGAGGTGTGGCTGGCTGCATAGGGGAGCCCTGAAGAGCACAGCCTCTGGAATCCAATTGACTATGTTCAAAACTTCCCTCTGTCGTCTGTGTAATTTCGTTTACTTCAACTCTCCCAGCCCCACATATCTCATCCGTAAGTTGGGGCAATAGTAACACTTACCCTCTCGGGTTTTGGGAGAATGAAATGGGATAAGGCATAAGCACTTAACACTGTGCTGAGCACGAAGTAAGCCCTCAATCAATGTTATCTACTATGATTTCTTTGAACTTGACTGCTTTCCTAGCTGAAGCAGAATGAAACCATCCAATGTCATCTTAGAAATTTTTTGTCTCCTCTGAGTCACAGTTGATGGTCATTGTTGCTTAATAGTACAGTTACAAAACTAAAACTGAGAGACGAAACAAACCCTTCCCCAAAAGAGGTTCCCTAGTGATTGACTGACTACTATCTTCCTATTTACGTTTGTGGGTTCCGTGCTTTAAAGAGTGATCACATATATTAACCATTGAGGGGCAACAAAGCACATTCCCTTACCCCAATAATTTATGAAACCACCTAAATAATATATGTTATGAGACTAGAAGACATGTTTAATTGGCTCATGAGAAAATTTGAAAAGAAATAGCAAGCTCTATTTTTCGATTCATTTATTGGTGAATGAGATGACAACAATAATTGGAATTACAACGTTTCTGCACTGAGCTTACCAGAGGTGGGAAAGGGGGAGGGGAAGGCTAGTGAGAAATTGGTGAAGGGCCACAAAAAATGGTTACATTGTGTAATGCTGGATATACTCATTGTCCTGATTTGAGCATCACGTATTGCACACAGGTATTGATATTCAACTCTGTACCCCATAGAAATGTACAGTCAATTATGTTTCAATAATGAATAAATAAAACATTTCTGTAACGAATTCTTCCAAAATCAAATTATTTGGAACTTTGTTTTCACAAAATCAAACTTAAACTGAGAGTGTTTATTCCTCAAAACTTGTGTTAGAATAGAAAAAGAGAGAGAGAGTTGTTTGCTGGATACAGTCTTCATTATATTCAAACATGTTATAATGATTTGAGCATCACATATTGCACAGAGGTACTGATATTCAATGCTGTATCCCAAAGTTATGAACAATCGTTTCAATAGATAAATTTTTTTTTTTTTTAATTTTAAGAAAACATGGATCAGACTTAAGCTTCACTTGGACAAGAAATCCAAGCATGATAGAGACGTAGGGCTGGAAAGGCCGTTAGCACCACGTCATAGAGAGGAGGAAACACAGGAGTTCCTCCGGCTCCAGCATGAGCTGTTCACTGCTACCTTAACTATTCTTTGCCTTGAGCAATTAATATTTATTGAGTGTACATTATATGCCAGGTATTGACCCCAGGGATAAAATTGTGAAAAAAGCAGACATTGTCCTTTCTCTCTTGGGAAAAACAGACATTAATAATAATCTAAGCCAACCTAAATTTGTAACTCTGGTGCTGCAAAGAAGGGTTAAGCAGTGAAAAGAGGACCCGAAAGAAAAGATGTGATGATTTGAAGAGTGGTTAGGGAGGGCTTCCCTGAGAAAGAGAGGTCAGAGATGCATCCTGAAGAACGAGCAAGAGAGAAGCAGGCAAAGGAGGGGGAAAAGTTTCCCTGCAGAAACCCGAGCGAGTGGCTGGGAACGGGGAGGGCGAGCACCTGGAACTGTAAGGGAATGAAGGCTGAAGTGTGGGGCAGGGTGGCAGGAGGAGGATGAGACAGAAAGAGAGAGCGAGGGAGAGAGAGACAGAAAAAGAGAGATGGGACCAGAGAGGTGGGCAGGAGCCAGGAGGCTTTTCCTTCACCCTAAGAGCAGTGGGGAGGCTTTGAAGGGTCTTCAGCAGAGGTGTGGTCTGATCAGAGCTACATTTTGTGAAGATCGCCGGAGCCATAGAACACAGCACAGATTGAAAAGGACCAAATAGGAACCCGAAGACCAGAAAGGACCAGGTCACTGAGCCAGAGATGATGATAATTTTCACAATGGGGGTGGTGGTGGTGGTGGAGGTGAAGTGAAGTGGGACATGTAAGGAACATTTCACTGGTTAAAATGAGAGAAAAAAATTGTGATGGATTAGGTCAGGGAGAAGAAGGGATCGAAGATGACTCATCTCTTTCTGGCTTTTGAAATGAGATGGATGTTACTGCCCCATCCTGAGACGAAAAGAAGACTGGATTTGGGAGACAGGCTGAGTTTTGGATATGTTATATTTAAGACGCTTGTGATATATCCAAGTGGAGAGATCAAAGAGGGTGTTGAACATGGAAGAGAAAGCTGAGTCCAAGATTAAATTTTTGAGCCCTATCCAAAAAGAGAGAATAAGCTTTCATTTCCTTACCTGTAAACTGTAATAATCATATTATCCACCTCAGGATTAAATGAGATGGTGTGAAGAAATCAATTATCACAGCAGCAGCGTGCAGTAGGTACTTGGTAGAAGTTAATGCCCACCGCTATTATCAGGAAACCTATTTCTTAAAGTCCACAGCTAGTCAGTCACCTGAGAACAGTGGCCCTATAGAGAATTATGTGATCCAAACAGTTCAAGTGGGGCAAACTCTAAACTTACTGAAGTAAAATGATATAAAGGCTAATTCTTCTGGACTAGAAACCCCAGTTTCTGAGCAGTAGCATCTAATTCTGCAGATGTGACCCCCACAAAAGATCCCAATTCACCAGGTCCTCAATATTATCCCATAAACTGAGCCACTGACTAGGCCTCAGTTTTGCGATCTGGAAGTACAAATAATAGTAACACAGGCAGCCAAGCAATGATGTGAGTATGAAATGAGACCCATTTCTTCAAATCTTTTCTGAAATAAGGTGTGTACAAATAAATAGACGCATTTTGAAATGTGAAACAGTGGGGGTATAGTCTTGGCATTGTGTCTGGTGTGCAGAAGTCTCTGGGCTCTCCCCGTGAGATGGAACTGCACCTTGGGCTACTTAGCACATCATTCATTCTTTCCTCAGCAAACGATTGCTGACTTTTATTTTCTTTCAGGTAATGTGCTGGACTCTTGGAATATGAAGTCACCCCTTTATGAATGAGCAAGCTTGGTAGGGTGCAGACCGTCATAAAGTAACTGTATTCTTTCTCCTGTGGTCTCTTCAAACTCACTCTCTGTGTTCATTCTCTCCTCTCCCTTGGGTTAAATCTTGGGCAGATCCCATAGCTTTGATGATCATGCTTAGATAGCAAGAGAATAGGAGCCTTGTTTCGGTGTTAGAAAATCGATTCCAGTCTAATAATCACAGAACAGCAGTTCAGTCTAGGAAACTATGAGCCCACGCGTCTCCTGGTTAAGTCAGTTGAACCTTCTTACTAACCATGCCCGTTTATTTCTCTTGTCCCTACCCAACTTCTCCCCCTCACCTGGCACAGTTGCAGATCCTCCAATAATTGACACAGCCCCACCTGTGGGACTTGGGGCAGGTCACTGAACCCCTGCGCCTCAATGTTATTATCTCCAAAGTGATAATATTTGTCCACCTCACTGGATGGCCAGGAGGCTTAAATGAAAGTTTCAAATAGTGTCTGGCACCTGATAAGCACCTGTAAGCAAATGTCAGCAACTACTGTCATTAGTGTCTTTTCTCTCCTTCCTGCAGGTATGCTTAAGTGCTTCCTATCCTGAAGGAATTTCTTGGCCTTATTTTTCGCAAGCTATAGTCTGATTGTCTTTCTCTCCCAGCCCAATTTTGAGTAGTAGTCTGTACTTACATCCCCACTATCCACACTCTCCCCCAAACCTTGCATTCTCGGATCCACCCACCACAACCAGGCTAAGACTTGTCTGATCTCCAGCAGTCACCACGTGCAATGACTGTGCAGGCTGTAGCCTACTCACCTGTTAGTCAGCACTGCTAATTACTCTTTTCTTGAAGCTCACATTTCCTTTGACTACAGCGACACTGTACCAGTTAATTCCTCAGTTAATTTAACACAGGATCTTAAGGTGCTTGCTAGGGTTTCCCCAGTTAAATATCACCAGGAAGTTGCTCAGGCTGGACTTATATTCAAGTAGGGAAAATGAGTAACAGAAAATGGAGAAGATATCCAGGCAACACCCAACAGTGGCAGAAGGGCCGCCTGGAACACCAGCCTCTGGGCTCATGTTCCAAAGCTCCGCTCTGCAACTTAAGCTATAAAATAAGGGAGAATTCATTCAGTCCTCTCACTGAGGAAAGTTCTGGTGTCTTTTGGTGACATGTACCAGGCACTGAGCTAGGTGCACTGAAGGGCCAGCTCAAAGTCCCTGTGACTAGGCAGGAAGGAAACCAATGGCTCCACGACAGTGTGATAAGGACTGTGATGGTGACAGGTGCTTTGGGGGCAGAGAGGGAGGACACCAAAGATTCCCCTGTATTTCCAACAACCCCTTCTCCATCTTCTTTATCCATCTCTGCTCCTCTGCCCTCCCTCTTGAAGCTCCTTACAGCTCCTGGAACTCTCCTGTCACATTGCAGTTACAATCAGCCACACACCTGGGAGGAATCCTAGTATTTGTCACAGTGATTGTTTTGCACATGCTGGGTTTGTCTTAGTAGAATCTCCTCACTGCCAAAAGCAATATCTTTTGCTTTCTTTTTATCCCTCATTCCAACCAGCACCACGATGGGTAAAATGCATTGCTGTTCTCAAACATTTAACATAGTATCTGGCATACAGGAGGAAGTCGTGAATGTTTATTGAATTCTTATTCATGTCAACAATGAATTGTCATGAAACAGAATTAATGTAGTTAACAGAACATTTTGGGACCTCTTGAGGATGGAGCCAACTCTTTCCTCTCTGAGACTGTGAATCTGTCTACATTATGCTGTGCTCATGGGATCAAAGTTGGTATGTGGGCGGTGGGGGGGTGGGGTGATAAATCAATAGTGTTACCCTTTTTCCCTCTGTTTCTATGTCTATTCTAAGCCCCAAAGCAATTGTTGACTTCCAGTCTGTTCTCAGCTTCTATGGCACATAGTACATATTCTGACCACTGTCAGCCATGAATATTCTAGGAGAATTTGAAGTTTTAATACCCCATAGTGCTGTCCCCATCTGAGTCCTGCTTTGACATAGCCTCTGAAAGAGTTGAGGTTGAGCAAAGCCACCAGTTACACATGACTGTTATTGTTCCTACCACGTGCCCATCTCCCCAAGTGGTCTATGAATTCCTCTAGGCAGAGACCACGTCTTGATCACCTCTGCAGCTTTAGTGCATAGCATGACACCAGGCACAGCTATGGAAGGTGACTCCTCAATAAGTTAAACATAGAATGACCATATGACCCAGCAATTCCACTCCTAGGTATGTGCCCAAAAGAACTAGGAACAGGCATTCAAACAAAAGTTTGTACGGGAATGTTTCTAGCAGCATTATTTATGATAGTCAAAAAGTAGAAACACCCAAATGTTCACCAGCTGATGAATGGATAAATACAATGTGGTATATCTCTATAATGGAATATTATTCACCTATAAAAAAGAATGAAATACTATATTAGTCTGTTTTCTGTTATTAATAACAGAATACCTGAAACTGGATAATGCATAAAGAAAAGAGGTTTATTTCTTTTAGTTTTGGAGGCAGGGAAGTCCATAGTCCAGGGGGTGCATCCTGCGAAAATAGTAGAAGTCACTGAATTGTACTGTAGAGCTAGGGCTAGTGAGCTCTCTGCCAGCCAGCAGTTCAGGGCCGCTACTCCACACAACTTTCTAGAACACACCATAATAGCAACAAAACTAAAAAGATACATTGGTGTGCATGTGCACTAACTCCACCCACACACATACAATTTGTTTACAAAGAATGTGCTGCACCACACCCAACCGGACCTAAGGCAACGGGGCCTGATTAAACTATTCTATTTTCCCAACATGTACACTTTGAAATTGTACCACAGTTTAATGGTAAATTTGGTTATATGTATTTCACCACATTGAAAAACTTAAAAAAAATAGGCAAACAACCATTTTGGAATAAACTAAAAGTAAAAGATTTGGGAGTTTAGGTGGCTGGAAAGTTTGAAGGAAAGATGAAGAGGGGGGGTGAAAAGTACATGTTTCCTAATGACAATGAAAAGTTTAAGGAGCCTGCTGGATGGCCCTCAGCCCTCTTCCCAGAGTTAGAAAAACCAAGTCCTTCCAGAAGGACTGTGAACAGACAGAGATTAGGACTCAGCAATGGCCACTGTGAAAATCCTATTGGAAGAACCAGAACTGGTTATGGAAACAGCTTTATTATAATGAAGTTATTATAACTGACTCTTTTCCTGGATCAAATTCATCCTTTAATGCAACAAGAATCTCTAGGGATCACCTCTTTGTGCCAGGCATTGTACCCTGCATGCTCCATCCTTACTAAGCCTCTGAGGTCACTTATTTTCATTCTTTTCCCACTCTCCAGGCTGAAACCCTGTGGGAAGGAACCTCCAAGAAGTGACATTGCTCATGGTCATGAGACATGACCACAGAGTTAGATTTGCCATGAATAGGCTCCTGAGGTCAGAGTCAGAGGGAATATGCTCTATGCCCATCTCTGCCCCCTTTCTAGCTGTGTGGCCTTGGGCAAGTCACTCAACCTCTCTGAGCTTCAATTTACTCAGCTGGAGGTGGTAGTATTCACCCGTCTTCCTCACAGGATTGTTGTGAGGCACACATGAGATGAAGGCTGTGAAATTGTTTTGATACCTATCAATCAAATGCCAGATAGAGATAAAGGAGAGTGCCGTTTTTACAGTGGTTAAGAGCACACAGGCTTTGGAATCGAACGATGAACGTTCACCAGCTGGGAGACCATGGCCGAGGGATCTAACCACGCCGAGCCTCAGGCTCCTTGCTGGAAAATGGGAGCAGTAGTATGGTCACCAGAGTGTGCAGTGAGGAAAAGATGAGACTGCACACCAGCAGAGAGCTGAAAGGAGCAAGCCATTGGTAAATGACAAGACTGCGAATTTTCTAGCAGGCGCCATTTCGCTGAGTCACTGCAGGTCCCCGGAAAGGGACTGAAGCAAAGCCAGCCTCCCCCACACCCCATATGCAGCCGGTCCAGCTCATTACCCAGCGATCTTCCACTGGGCCCCTCACGGACTCATCTTCTTTCTAGAATTCTCTCTCAGCACTGCAGTCAGACATCTGGGGAGTTATTTACTCTCCTCTCCCCCATCTCCCCAGGTTCTGTTTTCTCTTCTTAAGTGGTTTACAATACTTTGAGTTGCTTTACACCTTGGGGCCAATCTCACTATAAATAAGTCTCTTGTGTAGGGAATTCTTGTTACAAGAGGGCTTGCTTTCTCCTTAAAAGAACACATGCACCCCCTCCAATCAATATTTACTGCTCTGCACAGGTCTGCGGATAGGGAGAGAGGTTTACAGCACATTAAGAAGATGTGGACATAGCCCTTGGGGAGCTTATAATAAAAACATTACAGGGAGAGGAGTCTAAAACAGCCCAGGCTCCTGGGGAGTGCAAGCAGGGAGTCCACGAGGCAGTGCCGGGATTTCAAGGGAGCTCCTGAGGGGAGGGAAGCCTCTGGGGGTTTTCTTATTGTTTTGTTTGTACGCAACAAAGGAAAAATGGAGCTACCAGAATCTTAGTTGTATGATCCTAGAATGTACAATTAGGCTGCTGGATCCAATGGGAAAATGAAGGCATGAGCTGGTGTTTCGGTTTCTTGAGATTTCTTTGGAGGACACTGGCTTAACATAAAGAAGGAAGAACTCTTAACAGTGGAAAGTAGTGTGGGCAAAGACCCAGAGCCACAGAAGGCAGTCCTCATGCACCAAAGGACACGTGACATGGACGAGTGTAGCAGAGAATCCTGAGCAATACCATCAAGAACTCTTAACAGTGGAAAGTAGTGTGGGCAAAGACCCAGAGCCACAGAAGGCAGTCCTCACGCACCAAAGGACACGTGACATGGACGAGTGTAGCAGAGAATCCTGAGCAATACCATCGTCAGCTTGGGTAGGTGCTCCATTCTCATTGTCTGACTACCCACCTCTGTATGAGAAACCATCGACCTTCTCACAGAAACAAAAATCATTGCATAGAAACAGGGACCATACACAGTAAACTGTTACATGGGAACAGGAACCATACACAATGAAAGTTTTTATGCTTGATTGCTTTAATTGCTCACTTTTGGCTTCTGTAACCTAGCTACCTGGCTTGCTTTGTGCACCTGGACAAACCCGTGCGCCAATGGGATGTGGTTTTGCCTTTATAAACTCCACAAAACCAAGGCTTGGGGCTGTTCTCCCAAAATAGCTAGGGGAGGCAGTCACCAGCCAGCTAATAAAGACTCTGTTAAAATTCTTAATTAAGTGTTTGGTTCCTTCCCTGGGCAACAACCTCACAACACAAAGAGCCCACTTAGAGTGAGAAGACTTGGATTCCATTGCCTCCTAGCATGTGGCCTGGGGAAAGTCACTTGGCCACTCTGAACCCCAAGTTTTTGATCCATGAACTGAAGATGATAATACGTGACCTGCTTACTTTACTGCACTGCTAAAAGGATCAAAAGAGATGAAGTTCATGAACAATAAAGCAATATGAGTGTAAGGAGTACAATGAGTGTAATATAATTACCATATGAATGTCATGCTCAAAAAGTCAGCTGTTCTGGAAAGTTGGTGAGTCGTGAAAGAGGATGCAGAATGAGAGAGATTGTAAAGGCAATGGGAGATTTAAAAATAGGTTGGTGAGATCATGGTAATAACAGAAGGGCACTTTTGAGGGGAGGGTACCAAGGAATGGAGAAAATAAGTGGGACCTGAACAGGAAGTTTAGTGGTGCTGACAGAGAAAGAGGAAGTGTTGCCAGGTCCCCCTGGAGGAAGCTGGAGACTTTGATCACTGATGTGCAGAGGAATGGGGTTGTGGTAACAGCTTATGACATGAGCGTTTTCTGTGAGTCATGGTGCCATCCATACTGAAGGTCACATGCAAAAGCCAGACCAGGAACAGGCATGCCAAAGCCAAGGCAAGTACTGAACACAAGAACCCGTGGAGACAACGCACTGGGCCAGGAGGACCAGGATGGTGAAACGAGCTGGACCTTCCAGGCAAGCTCGGAGAAAGCCCAGCAAGGAGGCGCATTGGGAGGAGGTGCAGAAGAGGCTGACTGCAGGTGTAGGGACCTGCCATGGGGTGGGCATAGAGGCCAAGGAGATCTGTTCCGAGGTATCTGGAATTCTGGGCAATGTGGCAAGGGGGCCCATCAGCCAGGAAGGAGACCTGACAGGCATCCTGGAACAGGACCGGAGCCACAGGGTGAAGGGAGGAGGCTTGATTACCAGGAGTGAGACAAGGACTGTGTTTAGGTCTTGCCTTTCCAGAGAGCAATGAGGTCACAGTGGCTCCTTGTGCCTTTTTGTCACTTTAGTACCTAGCCCAGTGCCTGGCACACAGAAGGCACTCAGTCAGTGTTTATTGGAGTGAACCAACAAATGAATGACAGATATGGTCAAATTCAAAATACCCAACAAGTTCTGATTTTCATTCCCATTTTTGTTGGCTTTTGGCAACTGTTGGCCTTCTTTCTAGCACCAGATAGCTAATGTGGAGCCCACCCTCACTGTCCCTCCTGAGAACTCCTGCCCACCTAGCATGGCCCTGTTCTCCCTCCCTTCTCTTTTCACAGCATATGAGCTGAGGATGGTCGTGTTGCCCTTGGTGGCTTGTTTCCATGGCAACTCGCTTCTACTTTGCACCATTCTCGATCTGCCTCTAGTCACCAGGCATTGCTGTACCTTATTCAAATTTCTAACCATGACAGTTCCCAGCTGTGTTTACATCCTGTCTTGATACAGAATGTCTTAAACTAAGGGAACATTGTCTTCCCCGAAATTAACTTTACAAATGTATTGAAACACATTATGGCATGATCTTTTTTTTTTAAGTAGGTCTTCCCCGAAATTAACTTTACAAATGTATTGAAACACATTATGGCATGATCTTTTTTTTTTTTTTAAGTAGAAGTAGAGAATTTCTCTACAACTTCCTTGCCAAGAAACAACTGTCCTTGTCAGCTGACTTCATTGACTCTTTTCAAAACTGTTTTCTCCACACATATTGAAAGCGAGCCCTGAAATGTCTCCAGGAGAAGCATTTGTCTCCAAAACTCATGTCTGGCTCTCAGACTTTCACCTGCCCCTGTGGACTCTGTCCCCTCCTGGTTGTTGTCATGATCAGACCACCAGCAGTCTTACCATCAATATTGAAGAAGACCTGAACACCATCTCAAGCAGATGTAGGAACAAGAACCACAGTGAACATTTAATTTTATTTTACTGCATTCTTTTCATTAGACTGGTCCATTTGTGTTTTCTAAGACTCCCAACATACGGCCTTCATCACTTTAATGAAGATGGATCTTGCTGACTGTGAAGGTTAATTCTAGGTGTCAACTTGGTTAGGTGAAGGAAGGCTGAGAAACCTGGTAAAGCTATCTTTTTAGGTGTGTCCGTGAGGCTGTTTCCAGCAGAGATTAGTATGAGAGTCTGAGTGGCCTGGGTGGGAAAGACCCACCCTCAGCATGGGTGGGAACCATGCAATCCACTGGGGGTCAGAGAGAACAAAAGACAGAGGAAAGAGGTGAAGCTCGCTCTCGATCCGCTGGAGCTGGGATACACTCTTCTCTCCTGTCCGTGGACACCAGGGCTCGAGACTCTTCAGCTTTTGGGTTCCAGGACTTATAGCAAGGACACCATCAGCTTCCCTGGTTCTGAGGCCTTCAAACCTGGACTGAGCTATACTACCAGCATCCAGTTTATAGACGGCCTATCGTGGGATGTCTCTGCAATTGCTTTATCTAATTCTCCTAATAAATCCCTCTCGTATAATTATAACATACCTTAGGGAGATCCAATCAAGATGGCGGAATAGACGGTCGGCAGCGTCGCTCTCTCCCACAAATCAACCAAATTTACAACTATAAAAATGTAACATCAGCCAAGCTGGGGCCGCTGGAGCTCAGGGGAAGAGGAGGAGAGACCTACAGAATTCATAAAGGCAGGAGAAACTATGATGAGAGAAAGAAAAAACTGCTCTGAGCATTTCAGGCCGTGGCTGCTTTAAGGCCTGAGCTGATGAGCACATGGAGCAGGAGCCGGCAGAAGCTGCAGCTGTGCCCTTCAGATGGAGTTACTTGGAGGCAGCAGGAGAGAAGAGGGCCTTGGTGGCCCCAGGACAGCAAGACCACGAATAGGGTTCCCGTGGACCCACGCAGGAGTGAGGAACCAGAACAACTGAATAAAGGGAGCCACTCAGAGGCCGGTGAGGGACTGTCGCAGGGCCCGTCCCATTGGAAGTGTTTGCAGCACAGGCGGTGGGGGAGAAATGCCCACCAGGGGAACACTGGGACACAGCAAGGACAACCAACCCACCCCCCAATCAGCACAGGACCACTCAGAGGAGACTGGTCAGGAATGCAGAATTGCATGGGGTGCAGTTTGATGAAAAGACTCAGGCCCAGAACAGAGATTCTACAGAACACAGGTCCACCGGGTCTCTGGAGAGCCGGAAGTACCTAAAAGGTCAACCATTAAACCCTGAGTTGCACAAAAAGCCTTCCCTAGGGAAACAGCAGCAAAGTAGAAATTTAAACAACCACACAGCTCAGGTACTGGTTCCCACAGGAAGTTCCCCTGTGTTAGAAGCAAAGGACAAAAAATTAGTTCTGGCCCAGGGACACCACCAGCCCCTTGGGGCCTGCCTGGGAACTGGAGGCTTGGATCCGGGGACCAGACTCCACTTCCAGGCAAACTGCACCAGTGCCTCGGGGCCAGCCTGGGGAACTGAAGCAGGGAGAAGGGGACTAGACCCCGCTCCCACAACCAGGCACACCATGCCAGCACCTCAGAGCCCACCCAGGGACCTAGGGCATGGAGAAGGGGACCAGACCACCCTCCCACAACCAGGCACACCATGCCAGCACCTCAGAGCCCACCCAGGGACCTGGGGCAAGGAAAAGGGGAATGGTCCTCTCTCCCACAACCAGGCACACCGTGCCAGAGCCTCAGGGCCCGCCCAGGAACCCAAGGCATGGAGAAGGGGACTGGACCTCTCTCCCACAACCAGGCACACTGCACCAGCACCTTGGGCCCGGCCCAGGGACCTAGGGCATGGAGAAGGGGACCAGACCACCCTCCCACAACCAGGCACACCATGCCAGCACCTCAGAGCCCACCCAGGGACCCAGGGCATGGAGAAGGGGACCAGACCCTCCTCCCACAGCCAGGCACACTGTGCCAGTACCTCAGGTCCCACCCAGGGACCCGGGACATGGAAAAGGGGATTGGACCCCTCTCCCACAACGAGGCACATGGCGCCAGTGCCTTGGGGCCTGCCGAGGGACCAGAGGCATGGAGAAGGGGACCAAACACAGCCCACAACCAGGCACACCACCAGTGCCAAGGAGCATGCCAAAAACAGCACCACACAGACACCACAATAACCATGGCTGCCGCGAAAGCAGCTAGATGCCACAACCACCACGCAGATGGTCTGCCAACCACTGGAGTGCATTCACACAAGAGTCACCAGCAGAGACAAAGAAAAGAAGAGGATGTCTCTTTCCACAAAACCCATTTCAGAGTGACAGAAAAAGCACCTGCTCTATGACAATATTGGGGGACCTGATCACATCTACCAGCATTGGACAGATCATCTAGGCAACAAGTGAACAAAGTAACCATTATTCTTTCAGAAGGAGAGAAGAAATCTAGGGCAATCAGAGGGGGGAGGGGGAGGGAGTGGGGGAAGGGCAGAGGTTGGACGAGGGGCATAAAGAGTAATTACAATTTGTAACAATATATGTGCTAGTAATACTGATTTAATCAACATATCTCAATGTCCAACCCAAAAAATATGTATAATCGATTTTGATTCAATAAGTAAAATAAATTAAAAAAAAATAATTATAACATACTCTATTGATTCTGTCTCTCTGGAGAACCCTGACTAATACACTGACCCATTGCTAGACTTCATCTTGCTCTCCTCTTACTGTGTATTTTGACCATAGTCTCTTTTTCATCTGTAAACTTGTAAGACTTTTAGGAAACACTCAGATGGGGCCCACTAATGCCGGTTGAGGATAACCTTGTCTTCTTTTCAAGGTGAGTTTTCACATCTTCCAACAGAACAGTCTGCTGCACATTTACCACTCACAGCCAGTGTGGGTGGGCATGTCCTTGGTCCGGCAGCTGGGATTATTCCTCATCTGTAAAGCACCATACTGATTCTCACCTTAGGTATCTCTCACTTAAGGCCTCTGTTGGCTCAGTTGCAGTATAGCTGAGTTCTTCTCTCTAGAACTTTTCCTCAATACTCAGTGAGCCTCTAAGGAGCTGACCATTTATTGTGGCTAAGGTATAATTCTATGTTCCTCAGAACAACTTTACTCTGTATGTAAGTGTTGATTTCTCCTGCCCTTTTCAGGTCTGCCTTTTAAACTAAAGTGAAACAAAAAACAAAACGAAACAAAACAAAAAAAATCCCCACAAAACTAAAGTGCACCAGAAGATATGTAAAGTTAATTTCAACTGTGGAGCTATGCTATGATCCACTTGTAAAAGATATTTTCTAAAGAGCTGATTCTGCATAATGCACATGAGGTGAGTCTTTTTGCTGGTTTGTACACTTCCTGGGTTGAATTGTGTCTCCCGAAAAGATACGTTCAAGTCCTAACTTCCAATACCTGTGAATATAACCTTATGTGGAAATAGGGTGTCTGCAGATATAAAGAAGTTAAAATGAGGTCATACTAGATTAGGGGGACTCTAACCCGATAACTGCTGTTCTTATAAAAGGAGGGAATATTGGACACAGACTGTTACGTGAAGACAGAGGAAGAAATTGGAGTTATGCTGCCATAAACCAAGGAATGCCAAGGATTGCCAGCAACCACCAGAAAGTAGAAGAGACAAGGAAGGATTCTTCCCTGGAGATGTTGGAAAGAGCTGACACTTTGAATTTGGCCTTTTGCCTTCAAAACTGTGAGATCATAAATTTCTGTTGTTTTAAGCCACCCAGTTTGTGGTAATTGGTTACAGCAGCCCCAGGTAAAGAATACATTCACCAACTGGAAAAAAGATGAAGCTGAGAGGTTTGAATTCTCTGGAATCTCCTGCCTTCAAGGTTCAACTCTCCCAAGGATAAGTGGGAATTTGCCAAGTTTGTTGTCTCGGGTGATAACACTTGCTTCACTTCTGTATGCAAGAAAAACAAATACTAGAATTCCTTCCTCTCCTGGCATTCAGTGACATTACTGTCCATAATGCATTTGACACTTGTATTTGAGATACTGCCTAAATATTTACAGCTGCTCCTGAAGTGTGAATGCCTGATGTCCTGATGAGAGGCTACTTGACAGCCAGCCCTGACCATGCCATAAACCTCTGGATCCTCCCCCCATGACCAGCTAGTGACAAATTAACCAGCAAGGACAATAGGCAGTTTGGGGGTAGGCTGTGCTAAGTTATGGGAATTGTAAATGTTCATGGTAAATTCTTTTCCAGGGAAAAGTTCCGAACAAAGTGCTTTAAAAATGTTTTTTGTTTTGTTTGTGGATAAAGGGTTCTAGAGCTGAGGAGTGACGAAGAAGTTGGAGTAGCAATAGGAGCAAATGTAGTGGTTTGTTAAGGAAATGATAGGGACAGTCAGCCCTGGGAATTGGGGGAAGGGGGTTTAAGGGCTGCTGTAGCAATAGAATTGGTTGAGTGTTAGGTAGAAGCAGAGTTACAAATAAAGCTGACTCCTAAGCTGAGAAAATCAAGAAAATATTTGGGTCACTAACTGTGGTGGGAATTAATCTTTGAGATCAGCAAGAGCAAGAAAGTGGGGACGAGCCTGAAGCTTTTTCAGACTCACAGTCTAGTAGAGCTTGGGAGAGCTCTCACGTCACTGCCTCTAATCTCCACATTTTATAGATGAGGAAACTGAGGCCCAGAGAGGTGAAGTTAACTCATCCTAAGTTCCATAGCTAGCAGAGGGCAGAGCCAAAATCAGAATCCTGAACTCTTATCATAACCCCATTCTCTTTCCAAATTAGAAGTCAAGAACTGGAAAAATGGGAGGATTTAGACAACAATATCGAGATTTTGTAGGATCCCATTTTAACGCTGATAACACAAATTCCCCAAAGGAGAAGGTATGGGGTAGAAGCCACAAACTGAAAGCTCATGGTTTGACCTCTACTCTATTTTTTAAAATTAAGATTCAAATTTATTTCTAACATTTAAAAATTAGGCAAGTTCCCCTAACAGTCTGGGTTTCTGGCTGCTGTAGGAGAAGTCAGCTGATCTGTCAGAAGCTGAGTGCTGTCCTCCTTTCAGAGGAGGGGTGCACAGTCTGGTTTGCTCCTACCCACCTGGTAGGCTTCACTAACTTATATTACCTACCTGGCCGCTGTAGGCCCTGGGGTTTGCAACCCATGGGAGTGGGGAGGAAAGCACAGGCCTTGAGCCCAATGCTGACCATTGGGATTGTAAATGGGGGTGTGGGGGGTGGGGGGATGTGAATAAAGGAACACAGGAACAAGAAGAGAGCTGAGGTCACAGAAGCAAAAGGTCTTATCCAAAAATTCAGGGACAGAGATTTTATCTATTCTTAGATAAAGTAACAGAGTGCGGGAACCGGAAAAAGGTGGTCAATTCTCCCATACCACACAATGGTGATGACTTATGCAAAACATTCTCCTTCCTATTTTTAACTACATCACAGAAGCTGCGTCAGAGGACTTTGCTGCTGACTAATCTGTTGAGGTGTCTTCCTCTGAATTGCCTAAATGCCATCTACACAGGCTAAAGAACGTTTGAGAGAAAAAAAACCCTATAAAGACTACTGCACACAGAGTGTTCTTATAAATAGTGTTCTGCATGGGATTGGGGTGTTCTGGGCCACAGCTTTCTGGAAGTTGTCTAGGATTTCATCGTTGAATGATGCAAACATTCCAAGGGAAATCATTCATTAATTTAAACTGAATTAAGGATCCCGTGACTTTTTGCATTCTGAAGTACTCTCACCTGAGGACTGTTTTTAATATAGATAATATGGAGAATTATGCTGATTTTTTAGCAAAACTATTTTCTAGTTATATAGCTCTCCCCGCAAATGGAATGGGCATTTCATTGGAGAGAAGGAACCAGGAATGAGAGCAAACAGTTCTCAATGTTTTACAGACAAGAACCACATCGTGACAGTGGCAGGACTTTAGTGTCAGCCCAGACCTGGGTGATTGTAGAATGCAGCTCTTTCCCATTTTGCTGATGAAGAAATGGAGGTTTCGAAGATGCTGTGCAGGCCCTGCTCCAACCCCCTGGGACTCACAACTTCTGTGTGCTCTGGTTGATGTCCAGCTGCCAGGGTCTGCATCTCTTCACCTGGGGGCTTTTTCATAACCCAGAAAAGCCACTCTGCCTTTGTGGCAGTGCAGAGGTGCCCAGAAATGGACACCACCCAGAAGCAGCAGCTGCCCACAATCAGTGACTGGCAGGAGTTGGTGTATAAATACCCCAGTCCCTCCCGCATCAGGTGGGTTAACACCTGCGCATGGTTCTATAAGCTGTTTAATGCAGAGAGCAAGTGGGCTGCAGGCTCTCGCAGGTGAATATCTAGTCAGAAGTTAGTGATGTCATAATGTTTTGTTTTCAGTGTGTGTGTAATATATATATAATTTATATATGTAGATATAAAATGTATATACTATGTATATAATGTATATTTGTATAATATGCATACAAGGGTACTTCAAAAAGTTCATGGAAAGATTTGTATTACCTTTTAATTCTATTTTTCCATAAACTTTTTGAAGTACCCTCGTATATAATAAATAATGTATATATGACGTGTATGTATTATTTATATGTTTGTATTATTTATAATACTTTCTATTTATGGAAAGTGATATTGTTTTTCCATTTACAGTGGTGTCATAAAGTTTCCTTTTAGAATGAACTTATTTAAGCAAAAAGGCTAAACTGAAAGAACATTTAAGTAAATGATAGAGCAGGGCCTATGCCAATATGATAAAAAAAATATATTGTGGAGGTAGTGTAGGAATGACTGAAGTTTGGGAAACCTTGACATCACAGGGGGATTTATTTCTGAGCAGCCCCAGGTTCAGAAATAATAGGCGGTATGTTGGGCTTACTTCAAAGAGAACTTAAATTATGTTACAAAATAAGCCATTTCATGGCCTTATTCTCTTGATGCTTTGCATGGACTGGCCTGAGAAATATTTTCTGGCCTGGGTCATTCATTTATTTATTCAGCATGTGTTTATTAAGGTTTCATGGTTTATATTTATAGAAGATGCTATGTTGTATTTCTCAAGGGCCTGTGACTATACTGTTGCTGTTGTAGATAAAAAAGAAATAAAACATACAATCCCGGTTCGTAAGAAATTTAGAATCTAGTCTAAGTCAGGAAGCCAAGATAAATTAGTTATAACGTATGCAATATGTTATATTATAAACGAAGCACCTAACATGAAGAGCTATGAATTCAGATGAGCGAGATTATAAATTAGGGTAACCTGGGAAGTTTTAATTTATTTGCTTTTAGAGATGGGGAGGAAAAAGCCCTGAGATGTTCTAGTCTGGTGTCTTTTTTTATTTTTCAGATCCTTCAGGTGCCTCAGGAACTGCCAAGGTAGAGGGAAGGGGGAAAGGACGGTCTCGGGCCACCCCCACCTCTCTTTCAAGCAAGGGTGATCTGTCTTTGCTGGGTCAGGAACTGGTGCTCCAAAGAGTTAATTAGAGAAAGGGATCTACTGCTTAAAAGAATAATAGTTAACAAAAAACTTTGAAATCTTCTGATTTTCGGGTGAAAAAAATTTTGAGGTCCAGAGAGGTTAAATGACATTTCCTAGTTCCCACGTGGACTTTGTGACAGAGCCAGGATAACACCCCAACCACATAGTGCCCTCCTATGCTGTCTCCACTGTGCCTGTGTCCTGAGGAGGCAGGACTTGGGTAGGGCCTTGAAGGACCAGAGGAAGTGAATAGGGGGAAAAGATCAGGAAGTGTTTTGCAAATGGGGGGTGCCAGGGAAGCAAAAGTGTGACAGGGAATGCAGGCGAGCGAAGGGGTCCAGGTGGGAAGAGCTTTCCGACTACAGGAAGGGCTCAGGCAGGCAGGTGTGAGTAATAAGGTGGGAAATAGGCTGGGATCAGATTGGAGAGGAGCTTAAATGACTTGGATCCAGATCTCTGAACTAGGAAAGGACACATGAAAGCCACTTTCAGAGAGGCAGCATAGTAGAGAGCAAGTGTGTTTAAATCTTGCTTCCAGAACACTCTGTGGACAAGTTACTTAGCTCCTCTGTGCCTCAGTTTCCACAATTGTAAAACAGCAATAGTATCAGAACTTTCTTCATGCAGTTTTGGTGGGAATTAAATGAAATAATACATGAAAAACAGTGTCTGGTGCCTAGTAAAGGCTCACTAAATAGAAGCTATTGTGATGTTTTTTATGAAGAATTGAGTCAAAAGAAAGAAGTGCCATGGCTAAGCTCCTGGTTTGCCAGACCAGAATTAGAAACCAGTTCTTCCAGTTTTTAATTCAACACACTTTCATCCATCACACCATGTCTTTTAAAACAATGCATTATTTATTTTTCAGTATGCATTAGCATTTCCACTTGCAAGACATAGCACATTTATTGTTTCAATACAAACATACTTCCACAATAGTTTCCTTTTGAAAAACAATTTTGATTGATTTCTTTCACTCCTGAATTCATATGTCACATTTAGAGTGAGCACACTGCTCACTTTGGAAAAGCAAGACTTCCAGTTTTCAGATCTTCAGCTCTGATATCACAGTCTGACTTTAAAATGGATGAAATTACATATGACATTTAGAATTTAATAACTATTCTGATTACTTCTTTGTGGCTGTGGAGATAATAATATTTATTTTGACCAAACATTATCTTTTCCATTTTTCATCAAATAAATCATACTTATGACCTGACGGCCCTAAGAGAGTGAGCAGCAATCTACCTCCTACCAGGATTCTGCTTTTATGTTTGGCTATCTAATACATAGTCATGAAATGTAATGAATATTCAATTAAGGGGGGGTTCCTAGTTGGATAACAGGTTATGTAACAGGTTTGCACATGCATAGTTGGTTTCTTTTCAGGGCATGCTCATAGGTCAAATTCTGTCACATGCACCAAACATATTCAAGAACATTCTGTGCTCTTTAGCACCTCTGGTGGAAGGTCGTTCAAAAGACAAACTCCATTTTACTGAGATGCTCAGCTACTAGGGTTATACAGCTCCTTTCTACTGAGTATGCCCAGACACTGGATTTGCATAAGTTCACTCCTTGTGGTCTCAATGTCCCAATGTTGGTACCAAAAATAGGTGCAATAAGCAAAAGTGACTCTCCTCTAGGAGAGGGCCTAGAAAAGGGGCTTGAGACATCGGGGGGGGGTAGCTTGTAACCCAAAGGTATGTCTTGTAACCTGAACCCACGGAAACTGAGCACCTCCTTTCTCAAGGCCAAGGCCCCAGGCTGAGTGGGAAAAGACCCTGACTGTGCCCTCTCCCCTTCCTTGAATGTACCAACAAGTATTGACTTGTCCCTCAGGCTCCAAGGTCTGGAAACCTCTCTGAGTTCTCTGAGACCCTGCTGAGTGGCAGTCATTTATATCATGAAATTGTTGAGATGGCTTAACCCCTTCCCTGACAGGTATTAGGGGAAAGAAATGAAGCATCTGCAAAACTTTCTGTAAGTGCCCGCATTCTGAGAGCCACTCGAAGGGAGCATAAACTCTCAGTTTCTCTTTTGCTGTTTTCTTATGGAAAACTTCCTTTATGTCCCTGAAGTTTCCTAGTCTATAAAATGGAAGTAATGCTAATACCTGCCTCACAAGGTAGTTGTGAAGCATAAGTGAAATAGTATGTGTAAAATGCCTACTCTGGTACCTAAGATAAAGTTTACTGTTCAAAATATGTTCCTTTGGGGGCATAGCTGTTCCTTAGAGTACAAATCCAATTACAACATGTAGAAGAAATGATGAAAATAGAAAGTCACTATTTGGTCATTACAGTAATAATTTTTGCATCCTTATATACTAAAATTGGAGGGTAAATATATGAGAAGAAACAGGATGTTTGCATAGTGTCAATGTCTCTCCCCACAAGATACTTATTAATTACAAAGGGAAAAATAGGGGCCGGCCTGGTGGCGCACTCGGTAGAGTGCGGCGCTTGGGAGCACAGTGGCTCTCCCGCCGAGGGTTCGGATCCCATATAGAGACTGGTCCGCTCACTGGTTGAGCGCAGTGCGGACGCAACACCGAGGGTTGTGATCCCATTACTGGTCACGAAAAAAGACAAAAAGGAAAAAAAAAAGGGGAAAATAGTAACTTTACAGAGGAATAATCTGCCAGGTACCACCTTAGCCAAATGATCAACAGTAAATTTAGCAATCTCCTCCCCCCCCTTCCCTGCCCTTCTCAGCCTCTGGGTTATCTCTATTCTGCTACTTCTATGAGATCAATGTTTTTAGATTCCACATATGAGTGAGATGATGTGGTATTTGTCTTTCTATGTCTGGCTTATTTCACTTAACACGTCCTCCAGGCTCATCCATGTTGTTGCAAAAGGGTTTTGTTCTTTCTTTATGGCTAAATAGTATTCCAGTGTGAGTGTGTGTGTGTGTGTGTGTGTGTGTACCACATTTTCTTTATCCACTCATCTGTCGATGGTCACTTAGGTTGATTCCATATCTTGGCTATTGTGAATAATGATGTAATAAACATGCATGTACAGACATCTCTTCGACATACTGATTCATTTTCTTTAGATAAATATCCAGTAGTGGAATTGCTGGATCATATGGTAGTTCTGTTTTTATTTTTTTTAGGAACCTCCATACTGTTTTCCGTAGTGGCTGCACTAATCTACATTCCCACCAACAGTGTATAAGTTACAGTTAGTTGGAGGAATAATTCTAGTGTTCCATTGCACGGTAGGGTGACTATAGTTAAAAATAATTTATACTATATTTCAAAATAGCTAGAAGAAAGGATTTTAAATGTTCCCACCACAAAGAAATGATTTATGTGTGAAGTGATGAATATACTAATTACTCTAACTTGATTATTATACATTGTATACATGTATTGAAACATCACCGTGTACCCCATAAATATGTACACTTATTATGTGTCAATTTCTTAAAAAGGAACTTCACCAGCAGTAAGACATCATGTGCCTCCTGCAAAGAAAGGCACATCATCATCACTGCTGTATTCCCATCAAAAATACATCGCCCGGATTTAATCTTGAGGAAACATCAGACAAATATAAATCAAAGGACATTTTACAAAATTACTGGCCAGTACTATTCAAAAGTGTAAAGGTCATGAAAGGAAAAGAAAGTCTAAGAAACCATGCCTGGCTGGCCAAGACTAAGGAAGCGTGACAAGTGAATGCAATGCAGGATCCCGGACTGAATCAGGGACCAGAAAAAGGATATTAGCGGACAACTGGCAAAATCTGAATAAGCTCTATAGATTATGAATTTTTAAATGTTACTTTTTTGGTTTTGTATTATGGTTATGTAAGATGTTAACACTGGGGATGATGGATGAAGGTTAAATGGAACTCTGTACTATTTTTGCAACTTTTTTGTAAGTGAAAAATTTTCAAAATGGAAGTTAAAAAATAAACAAAAATTTAATGTTTCTTTACTCCCCCACTCCTAATTCTGGGACTTTAGAGATAATAGAATCAGTATTCAAGAAGGTTTTTCTCTCTCCTAGGTATTTTGAGTATAGTTAAAGGTGAAAAGGGCACGAGGTGTGCATTTTAACAAGCATTTCCTGTGATTTTGATGCACATGGTCCCTAGGCCATGCTGTCACAAACAGTGGGCTAAGGGATTTGCTAGGAGAGGGAAAAACAAAAGAGATCCAGGCAAGTCGGGGGGTAGCAGCGGAGGTGGTGGTAAGAAACTAGGAACTGCAGGAAATGGCTTTCAGAAAGTTTTTGAATAAGGGGACAGGGGAAAAGAGACAGGTGTGGGAGCAGGGAATAGCTATGAAAGATATCAATAAGGGCAGAGAAGGGACAGAAGAGTTTAAAGATACATTGCTGGTTTTATACATGTATGTTCTCGACATTTGCTTGTGAGACTGCAGTAGGGATTTCAATTGTTTTCTTTCTTTTTTGTTTCAGTTTTTTTCCTTTGAATATTACTCTGCTTATCACCGAGGGGTCCATTAAGAGTCTATTACACTACAAAACATTTCAGATCAAGTGCTTCGTTTGAAAGACAGACCACATAACCAGTTGCTTGGCAGCCCTTTGGCTTTGTAATGAAAAGCAGTTTGTGGCATAACCAGGTAATGCAAGGTGGCCCTGCAAACTCAAACCCCTGATAGGACCGTGTACTATAATTCTCTTGTTAGGCATGAATAGTGACCACCATCAGTGGACCTGAGGAAATTGCTGGTGCGATGTGGCTGAGGAGCTGCTCGGGGCCTCTCATGGATTGTCTTCACCTGCAATGTCTGCTTGTTTCTTCCTAATCATTTTTAGGACTGGAAGCCAGAAATGAATCTGAAGAGACAGAAAAGTGGATGAATGAGCATTGGAGTCATTTCAAATGCCTCTGACACAAACTTTTCATTGTGGGGTTAAAGGTGTCAGAAAAAAGTGCAAAAGACTTTGAAATGGACAGGAAATCTTATCCCCATGGGTTACCTTGCAGAATTTTCTGGACCATCATTCAAATCACAAAGCTAAGAGCCCTAGCCTATGTACATGTGTTAATTTCGCCCCTCCCGCCATGTCCCATCTACTGCTGGGTACAAGCCTGATGTGAAGTTGAAGAGTGTTTCGAAACCCCCTGTTCATTTGCCTTTTAAACTCAACACTTCCTTAATTAGAGCTTACACCGCATCTTGGCCCTACCTTTGTAAGGTACAGACTCAGTTTCCTTTTGACTTCTCCCAGAGGCTGCTTTGATCTCTTCTTAAGTAGTTTCGCATGTAGGTATCGGATGCGCTCCCTCTCCACGCTGGGGTAGAAGGATGATGATACCAGGATTTTAAGTTGCATCAGGATAGAGGACAACAGTCCCAGCATCACTAATATCACAAGAATAACACTGAGAGGAACCCAGGTCTTAGATAGAAGGAGCTTTGGCTTTGGGATGCAGCTGGGTTCAAACACAGATATATTAAAGGAAGAATCATGGATGATGTCTTGAGTACTTTGCTTCTAAAATGAAAGAAAAAAATAATCAAGACCCATGCCATTTTTGTACTCAGTCCTTGCCTTTCTCAGTATTTCCCTGCAACTTGTAGCATTTATCTTCAAATATGCAGGGAGCTTTGGCTAAAGGAACTATCGCATCTTTTGTGTGTATGTGTGTGTTATGATTGAGCAAAGAGGAAGGGATGAGTCTTATTTGTAGCTATTGAAATACTTCCAAAGTGGGTTTGTGGAAATATAGATCCCCTCTTGAGAAGTATATGAAATAATTTTGTCTACTCTATGCCTTCTTTAGAGAGTTACAATGTCCACTAGACTGCTGAAGGCTCTGAGAAGAAGGCAGAGAAATCTGTTTAACTTTAGCTGGCAGTTCTCCTAATAAATTTGACCACATAACTCTTTTTCATGGAATTCCTGTTTCTACACTTTTAGGGTACATGGGGCTACCAAAAGATGAGAGAGTCAGCTAAACTGGGGGAGAAGATTGTCCTCCCAGTCTGGACAAACACCCTTTCAGCAGACCACAAGGTCACAAAGGTGTTGAGACACTAAATTATGTTCTAAGTCAACCTGGAGTTTACATGGTGTACAATATTCCTGTCCACGTTTATATGTTGACCCCAAGGCACTTTACTGAAGGAGACTGCAAAATCCTGGAGGGCTTAAAAATAGGACATTTTCTCATCTCTCTTGGATGATCATGAGGGGTGCATTCCTTTCTGTTTGAAGGTAAGAGGACAAACCAGTTGCCCTCAGCAGACTGACACAGAGGGCAGAAGATGACTTTGAGCCACCCAGCCAAGCCACCAGCAAGAGAAGCATGTGCTGATTCAGCTCTTTCTTTTCCCTGACCTGGGAAAGTCATTTAATCTCTCAGTGGATTTGTTTTCTAATTTGGTAAAACAGGAATTAATGGACCAGATCCTGCCCATGAATAAACTGCTCCCAGTGTAAATTAAACACCTTGGGGATGGAGCATTAACCTTATAGACTGGAGCACTTAGTAAGTTATTATCACCCTAGCGCCACAGAGCCCTGGGGCCAGGAAGAGGTACATGAGCTCACACCCAGAGAACACCATGCACCTTGGAACCTGTGAAGAATGTGGAAACCCCAAGCCTGGGACCTCTACACAAATGTCAAGTCAAATCTGTAATTTCCCCAGCACTGTGCCTAAGCAATGAAAAACATTTGTGTTGCCTTTGCTTTTCTCTTATTAAAAAGACAGTCAGCCCACAATTAAATAGAGAGATTTCAGTCCCTAGAACAAAGGCATGCACTCTTTTTAATACTATTGAAGAAACAAACACATCGATTGAGTCAGTGATGAGATATTCTGCAATAATAAAGCAGCGGGTGTTCGGGCTGGGAAGAAGTTATTTAGTCTAGGAATTTAACTGGGGATTTTGCAGTTGGGAATCAGGGCTTCATAAAGATTGAGTCAACATTTTTGAGCAGGGTTGGTTGAGGGTAATGTGGAAGGCACATCTTTCAAAATGCCAAGCAATATTTTAAAACATCAAGGTACTTCGATGTTTTTAAAATATGTTTACCTCTCTTAAGTAAACAGTTTGCTGAGGCAGCATTGAATAATGGATGGAGGTTAGGCTCTGGTGTCAGACAGTCCTGAAAAGTTAATGCAGCCAAATGCCAGCACACAGTAGATGCTCAGTAAGTAGGAACTATGGCCATTTATACTCACAATGCCCATCTATACAGCTATTTCAATTTGGGTCATTTCTCTCCTTTATTTCAAATATTTGTTTAAAATCATATGAAAGTGGGAGAGAAATATTGGCAAAACCTTGAGCCGATGTTTCTCTTCCTGCTTGACTTCTTTGAAAATCTGCAGCAATGGAGAAGACCAGCAGCCTCCAAGGGCATCCTGGGATAAGGACAGGGCATTGCCAGTCACGCGGAAGCTGCCTGCTGGCAGCGCAGTCTCCCTGGCACGGCAGGGGAGAGCGGGAGAGGCATTCCCATAGCAGTCTTGGACTCGCATCTGCTCTGGTGGGTGCCCACCTCCCTGCTGTCCTGTGTGTACGTAGTGCCTCCCCCACCAGATGTGAGCCCTTCACTTGAGGCCAGCGCAGTCTGGACATCTTTGCATCCCCAGTACCCAGCAGTGCCCAAAGATGAATGTGTCAGGACATTGTCGTTGGAAGGTTTCTGGGCTTTTTTGGAAGGCGGAACTTGCTCTTTTTCCCCTGTCTAAAACAGGCATGGGTATTGGCTGAGAGAGAAGCAAAGTAGGAAGGAGGGTGAGAGAGAATTGAGAAGGAAAGACACTGTGACCCCAGGAGGACAATGGGAGGAAGGAGAGAGGCGCTTTTACCAGCCACCCCACAAGATCGAGCATGTCTGAAACTCTTGTTTGGCTTTCATTTGAAACACTGCTTCCATCATCCACCTGCTGCCCCAAATATCCAGAGCAACGGGGTGCCTTTGTAACTAACTGAACTCTTCAGCGGAGACAGAGGGCTCAGAGTAATCAGCTCTGAGCAGAAGCCCAGGATTAAGAGGGCAGGAGCCAGGGGACTGTATGTGTTGAGCCAGAAGGAAAGGGAGAGAAAGTGTGGATGCAGCAGGAGGATTCCAGATCCTGAGAGATAAAGAGAGAAAATGAAAGTGAGGTTTCATAGGAGTGTTTATAGGCAACGTTGTTGCCATTTCCCCTTTGATTTCCCCAGCATCCTGGCACCACCTATTGTGGCTTGATCAAGAGGAGGGCAAATAGGACACATGGAAACAGTTTTTGGTGTTTTCACCAGCCTGGGCTAGTGTACGTAGCCCCAGCATGCATCTCACACACGTGCGTGCACACACGTCCACTTGCACACACACGCATACATGCACACACGTACGCCCTCATGCACATGTCCCACCTAGCTCAGCTTCACAATTTCTAGGTTTCAAAAAAAAAAAAATAAGACAGGGCTGGCCGGTTAGCTCAGTTGGTTAGAGCATGGTGTTCTAACACTGAGGTCAAGGGTTCAGATCCCCATCCTGATCAGCTGCCAGAGGGGGAAAAAAAAACAAAACAAAACTGAAAGCAACAACAACAACCAAAAAACAAACAAAAAACACAATTGACAATATTGAGATCCTCTAAAATGTCAACATGATCACAAATTTCTTTTTTTGTCTTTTTTCGTGTCCGGCAACGGATTGCAACCCTCAGTGTCGCGCCCGTACTGGACCGGGACTGGCAACGGGATCGCAACCCTCCGTGTCACACCCGCACCTCGCTCAGCCAGTGAGCGGGAACCGGTCTGTATGTGGGATCCGAACCCTCGGCGGGAGCGCCGCCGCACTCCCAAGCGGCGCACTGTAGCAGTGCGCCACTGGGCCGGCCCATGATCACAAATTTCTACAGGGAAAATGGAAAAGACAAGATAAATGACAGGATGCACAAAAACCACAGTCTCCTCTGGTGGCACACAGCTGTGAGAGAAGGGAGAGGATGAACACAGAAGAGGACAGATTCCTCCAGACATATGAGGCACCAGCTTAGAGAAAGACACTATCTTGGCTAATGAAGATTTCTCAAAGATCATCCAGTGGCGATTAGAGATTACATTTCTGGCTTCATTCTTTGGGTGATGAGTTTGGAACAGTGGATCTCTACCTTGGCTGCACAGTGGAGTTACTCAAGGAGATTTTAAAACTCTCTCACCCCAGTCCAGTTCCGGGTTTGTTTGCTGTTTGTTCAGCTTTGCAGTGAAGCAACTCCGCAGCCAAGATCGAGGACCACTGATTTAGAAGGTCCTTTCTTTCCAGCACCTAAGCCAGAGTTTCTCAAAGTGTGGTCTATGGACCACCCACTCTGAAATCACATGGAGTGCTCATTAAAAGTGCTCTCCCATTTAAGACAAATTTCTGTAAATTGAGGCCTGATATTATGCATCCATCCCAGGAATTCTGAACACACACTTAAGGTTGAGAACCACTGACCTAAGCAATCTAAGGAAACCAAAGTGTAGCTGGGTAGCATTTTTTAAAAAGTGGGTGTTAACAGGTACTGGTTCCATCTATGTTACTGGGTTACTTAGGAGCCCTTTTTAAACAATCATTCTTTTAAACATTACACTGGAGCATTGGGAGCCCTCCTATGTTTGATAAGGACTCAGGATGTGCAGAAAAGAAGTTCTTATCCAGAGAAATACTCAGTCTGAGCATGAGAAGTCAGGCCCTAAATCCTGGTCTCTTAGGTTCATGCCAGATACTCCTGCTGGAGAATCAACTTTGTGTCCAACATCAGAGACACCTATTCTCACATTTCAGTGTTCATTGACTATAGGAGACTGAAAAATGGCCCTCCATAGACTTTAGGTCCTACTCTCTGGAACCTGTAAATCTTACTATTTGGGAAAAAGGTCTTTGAAGATGTGATTAAGTGAAAGATCTTGAGTTGGAGAAGTTATTACAAATTGTCCTGGTGAACCCTAATGCAGTCACATGCATCCTTTAAAAGGGAGGCAGAGGGCCGGCCTGGTGGCACACTGGAAAGTGCGCCACTTGGGAGTGTGGTGGCACTCCCGCCGAGGGTTCAGATCCCATGTGGAGACCGGTTCCCGCTCACTGGCTGAGCGTGGTGCAGGCGCAACACCGAGGGTTGCGGTCCCGTTGCCGGTCCCCGGTGCGGGCGCGACACCGAGGGTTGCGATCCCGTTACCAGTCAGTAAAAAAAAAGACAAACCCTTACAAAAAAAAAAAAAAAAAAAAAAAAAAAAAAAAAAAAAAAAAAAAGGGAGGCAGAGAGATTTTCCACATACGACGAAGAAGGCAACAATGAGACAGAAGCAGAGATGGGAGTGATACAAGCCAAGGAATAGCAGCAGCCACCAGAAGCTGGGAGACACTGCTATGGCTTGCATGTCTCCTCCAAAACTCATGTGGCAATGTAATCCCCAGTATTAAGAGAGTGGAAATCTGATTGTGTAATTTCAGAGGTGGGGCCTTTAGGAGGTGATTGATTGTAAGGGCTCTGCCTTCGTGAATGGATTCATCCATTCATAAATTAAGGGATTAATGGGATAATGGATTAATGGGTTATCATAGAAGTGGAGTGAGTGGCTTTATGAGAAGAGAAAGGGAGACTTGAGTGAGCACACTCTTGCCCTCTCCCTATGTGATGCCTTGTCCTGCCTCAGGACTCTGCTGACAGTCTCCCCCAGGAAGAAGACCCTCACCTGGTGCACCCCCCTGGCCTTGGACTTCCCAACCTCCAGACTTGTCAGAAATAAATTCTGTTTCTTCATAAATTACCTCATCTCAGGTATTCAATTATAAGTGACAGAAAATGCCCTAAGACAGAGGCAAAGTATAGATTCTCCCCTAGAGTCTAAAAAGAATGTGGCTCTGCCAACCACACCTTGATTTCAGCCTAATGATACTGATTTCAGATTTCTCACCCCCAGAACTATAACAGAATGCATTTCTGTTGCTTTAAGTCACCTAGTTTGTGGTAATTTGCTACAGCAGCCAGAGGGAAGTCATACAGGATCACACTCCAACATTAGGACTTCTGCGTGCCAGGCACTGGGGATCCAAAGGTGAATAAGACACTGCTCTGACTCAGAAGGCTCATGATCTTTTGTAAGAAAGACCAGCAAATAGCCATGATACACCGCGAGAAGCACTGTGAGCCCCTACCTCTCTGTGCAGTTTCAAGTGCACCTCAAGCCCTGGCAAGCTTTGGAACTGTTTGCTCACTGAGAAAATGAGTCGATACAGCAGATAATCTACAGCTGCAAACAGCACCCAGATGCAGAGATGGGTGAGTATGGGGAGGAAAAACAGCCCCAGGTTTTTCCTTTCTTTAGGAGTCAGACAGAAAGACGGGATGACAACGTACTTCTTCCTTTCCTTCTTATTCAGAGGGAGGACACAGGGCCTTTGTTGATGCCTCTCCCTTTCATCAAACAGAAAAAATTGTCTGGTGATGTAGATGTTTTCATACTTCCAACCACAAGGGCCCAAAAACCGCTTCATGAAGAGGCCAGTGCTGAGTAGGACCAGCAAAAGCCCCACAAAGGCAAGTAGCTTCTGACCCAGGGAGGACATCACTTCTGACATGGTCGTCATCTGGTACAAGACCCTGAGGACGTCCCCTTTAGTGTCATTTAGCTGTGCCTCCAGAATATGGCTGGGACTGAAAAGAGAGACAGCCAGTGTCTGATTCCAAGAAACAAGGTCATCAAATAGACTTAGTGGAGTGGCAAGGCCATAAATCCATTGAATTGCTTCAATGTATCTTTCCAAAAGTGGAAAATGTATGGAAAAGCTCTTTGCCCTTAAGTTGCAAGTCATACTGTCCAGGAGCCCTTCAAAGTTGTGGAAAATATTTTCCATATGTCCAAAGATCGCTATCCCTGTGCCAGCTGCAATCAAAGCATTCCTGCCTTCACGCAGGCCACAAGAGAGAAAGACGAGAAGTATGAAACACCGTGCGTGCTTAGAGCCACACAGCAGGATGCATGTGATAACCCAGGAGGTGGCGAACGCCATGGCTGATGACAGAAACCAGCAGATAGCCGCAGAGAGGAGGCCCACTGAAACGAAAGCGACAAGACAGCAAACTCCCAAATGCTGGAAAAAGTCCATCCATCCAGGGCTTCTTGGAGACACATAAGTCTCCCAGAGACGCAGGAAGATGTCAGTGCCTAAGGTGCAGACACCCATGCTCTCTGTGTCCCTGGAAATGAAAAAGAATCCAAGGTCAGAAGTTGCTTTCGAATGTCTTCTGTCATTTGTAAAGGGCATGGTGGTGGACTGATTACACAAAATGGCCATAATTCTTCACCCCTCCGTATCCACCTCCATGGGACTTCACATCGTCTCCCACCAGGAGGTGAAAGAAATAGGATCCATCAAGAGGTGGGGTCTATTTCTCCCTCCGTTGTATCTGGGCTGGACTTGTAACTTCTTTGGCAAATAGAATGTGGCAGAAGTGACCATGTGCCAATCCTGAGCCTGTGACTCACTCTATATGCTCTCTTAGAACCCTGCTACTACCGTGTTAACAAGCCCAGCTGCATTCCTCTCCTATTGCTGCTCTAAGAAATTGCCACACGCACTGCTACAGTGCGCCGCTTGGGAAGTGCGGTGGCGCTCCCGCCGAGGGTACGGATCCCACATACAGACCGGCTGCTCACTAGCTGAGCGAGGTGCGGGCGCAACACCGAGGGTTGCGATCCCATTGCCGGTCCCGTTCCGGTACGGGCGCGACACTGAGGGTTGCGATCCGTTGCCGGTCATGAAAAAAGACAAAAAGGAAAAAAAAAAAAAGAAAGAAATTGCCACAAATTGTTCTATTCATTGCTTTAAAGAAACACATATTTATTCGCTTACAGTGCTGAAGGCCAGAAGTCTAAAGTGAGTCCACAGTGCTGCATTCTTTCTGGAGGCTCCAGGAGAGAATCTGTTTCCTTGCCTTTTCCAGCTTCTAGAAGCTGCCTGCATTCTCTGTCCCATGGGCCCTTCTTCCCTCATCTTAAAGCCAGCAATGTTGTACCTTCCCTCCTCTCTGACCTGTTTCCATCCTTACATCTTCTCTCTATGACTCTGATCCTCTGTCTTCCTCGTCTAAGGACCCTTGTGATAGTGTTGGGCCTGCCCAGATAATCCGGCATAATCACCCCGTCTTAGGATCCTTTGCTTAATCATATCTGCAGAGTCCCTTCTACCATGTAAGGTAATGTATTCAAGGTTCTGGTTATTAGGACATGGACGTCTTTGGGGGACCATTGTCCAGCCTGTCATACTAGGTTGGCCTGCTGGATGATGAGAGGCGCTGGATCAGTCAATTCCATCAACTCAGCCAATGGCCATCTGCTATGAGTTGAATGTGTCCACCAAAATTAATGTGTTGGAGACTTGACCCCCACTGGAACAGTGCTAAGAGAGTGGGTAATCCAATTATGGTTGTTGAAAGGTGGGACTTTTTTTTTTTTTAATTTCTGGAATGATTTATTAATACAACATACAAAAACTTTAAGAATAGCTAGCCTTCACATTTAGTGGTTAATTCTATTTTAAAAGTTCACACGCCTCAACCATTTTTACTTTAAATTAACACCATCATATCAATTAAAAATAAAAACTGATCAAAACAGTCACGTAACACAGAATGGAATGTTTCCTACTGACAGTAGGACATGCCTGTGCTATTCTTTTTTTTTTTTTAAATTTTATTTTGTTGATATACATTGTGGTTGATTATTGTTGCCCCTTACCAAAACCTCCCTCCCTCCTCCCTTTCCTCCCTCCCACCCAACAATGTCCTTTCTGTTTGCTTGTCGTATCAACTTCAAGTAATTGTAGTTGTTATATATTCTCCCCCCCCCCTCGGATTTTTTTTTGTGTATGTGTATGTGAATTTATTTATTAATTTGTAGCTCCCACCAATAAGTGAGAACATGTGGTATTTCTCTTTCTGTGCCTGACTCGTTTCACTTAATATAATTCTCTCAAGGTCCATCCATGTTGTTGCAAATGGCAGTATTTCATTCGTTTTTATAGCTGAGTAGTATTCCATTGTGTAGATATACCACATTTTCCATATCCACTCATCTGATGATGGACATTTGGGCTGGTTCCAACTCTTGGCTATTGTAAAGAGTGCTGTGATGAACATTGGGGAACAGGTATACCTTCACTTGATGATTTCCATTCCTCTGGGTATATTCCCAGCACTGGGATAACTGGGTCATATGGTAGATCTATCTGCAATTGTTTGAGGAACCTCCATACCATCTTCCATAAAGGCTGCACCATTTTGCAGTCCCAGAAAGGTGGGACTTTTAAGAAGTGATTGGATCACGATGACTGTGCCATTCACGGAGTAACGGGTTGATGGTTTAATAGATTATTAGGGAGCAGTTCTGATGGCTTTATGAGGAGAGCAAGTGAGCACGTTAACTCTTTAGCTCTTGTCATTCTCTCCATGTGATTGCCTGTTTCACTGCGGGACCCTGTAGAGAGTTTCCACCCAGAAGAAGGACCCCACCAAATACACCCCCTGGATCGTGGACTTCCAGCTTCCAAAACTATAAGAAATAAATTTCATTTCTTTATAAATTATGCAGTTTCAGGTATTCTGTTATGAGCAAGAGAAAATGGACTAATACACCATCCAATTGCCAGACATGTAAGAGAGGCCGTCCTAGACCAGCTAGTCCCCACCAGCCTACCACTGATCACAGACGTGTAAGTAGTAATAAATGCTGATTTATTTTGAGCCACTGACTTCATATTGGTTTGTTAGGCAGTAATTGTTCACTGATAAAAGCACCAATACTATATCACAGGCGTTAATAGTTGAAACAAACTCTAAGCTGATGGATAGGCTGAAATTTCAATAAACTGCATTATATAAGATTACTCTTTAACAGTCATCTATTTTCTTGTGCTTTTATTTTACAGACCAGAAAGCCCACCAAAGGCATCCAGACAAACGTGGACTTGGACTGAGGCCACTGCATTTCTGCTCTGCAGCCATTGCTTCGTTCCCCCTCTGCCCCTGCCCTCTGAGTATTGTTCCCTCCTGAGAATCTCACCGAGTTAATCATCTTTTCTTTTTTCCCAGATCTGAATAGTTACAGTGAATGTGCTAAGGGTTGCTTCCACCCTGTCAGTCATGCGGATTTCAGTCTGTGATGCACTCAAAGAGACTTGAGTTCATCTGGGATGATATAAAATAAATGTGAGATTTTTCTCTCTTGATTGACATAAAAATATCTAATGAGCATTATACCGCACGAATGGGATTTTAATGAGGACATTGACTGATTTTAAAGCACTCTCAAATAAATCCCTTCTCACATCAAATATGGTGAAGCTGGATTTATGGAGTAGCTTAGTACTGTTAGAACCAGTGGTTTATGCTCACGTAAGAGGTGTGTGTAAATGTTGGTTCAAGGGCATGAACTGAGCACCCCGAGGGGAGGAATTTATTCTCTGACTGGGCTCAGGCTGAATGAGGTTAATGAAGGGCAGGAATAAGATGAGAGAAATAGGCAGGTTAGACATAAACATGTGTAAATTTCTCCAGCAAGAATACGGAGGGCTTGCAGTTCCTGGCACATAATCTGAACAGAAATGCTCAGAGCAGAAAAGGGGTTTGAGGAGAACTCAGGTATTGAAGAAAGGTCATTACCATGTGGAACTTGCCTTAGCAGAGATTCATGACTCCACATGCAAGCATGCTCTTACTCCATCAGGAGGAAGGGAAATTCAAATGATGATTAGAATGGGACCAGCAAAAGGCCGAAGTTCTTTTTTCCTGCAAGCTAGCGTTCTTTTGGAATCCAGTCTGAGACTGGACTGAAGGCTGGCAGTGCTCACAGGCACAGCCCCTGGGGAAGATAGAAACAGGCATTCCCAATGGTCCCCGTGCTCCTGACCTTCCCCAGCATTACCAACCCAAGTCAGATATGCTGTGCTGCATGGGTGGGAGGACCTGGCAGGCAGGTGGGCAGCGGGCAGGACACCCAGCACCAGCGCAGGCCAGGAGCAGCTGCCTTTCCCATTAGCCATGCCCTCGTGCACTTTCTCTGCCATTGCTTTGATGTGGCCCCAAACTGTATTGGACTAATTGATATGCTAATAGGTATTCATGGCCTATTGTGTTGAGGGCACTTTTCGTAAGGCACCTTCTGCACTCCCTCCCCCACCCCCCAGGCCCGTGGAGATGGATGCTCTTTGCATTTTACGCAGTGGAAACCTAGGCTCTGAGTGCTTATTGAAATTTGTCAGCGGTCACATAGAGTAGATGGGACAGCGGGATTCACACCAGGCTTTTCTGACTCCCGGGTGGGCCCTCTTCCCTGCATTGCATCTGGATTCCATGACTCGGGGTTAGGTGACAGAATGCTCAGCTCGCTGTGTTTGCCCCTGCTGGAAACTTTCTGCCAGTGACTATAGAGCTGACCTGTATATTACAGACCTATTCCCACTATCTGCTCACTTTTTCCCCCCCATATCAAAATAGTTGACCCTGTAAGGATTTGTGTCAAATCAGCAGATTCTTCTCTAAAGCAAATCAGAAATCCCAGCTGTTTTGTTTTCTTTTCTAATTTCCTTTCTGAGGCACCATTTTGCTTGCTTCCTAAAAAATTAATAATGTATATTCTTGATTTATTTTTTCCTTCTCTTGCCTTTATCTTTGTACAGTAGCTTCTTAATACAGACGTTTCTCTGAAAGCATGAAACAGATTTATAGACATATTAAAATTTTAACATTCTGCAATAAAATCTAATATCAATTAAATAAGATATATGGCTGCAATTTGTCCTATAAGAGGCACATGTTTTCTTAACAAACAGCGGCTCTAATGTCATCCTCCTTATTTGTGCTGAACATAGCACATCACCAAAAAACACCCAAACTGTCAGCAGTGGGAGTACTGAATGCCTTCTCTCCTATATCGTAGCTCAAGCCACAGAGCAGAGCTTCGGATCACGAGCCCAGAGGCTGATGTTCAAGTCTCTTCCTCTTTACTGTTACTGTTACTGTTACTGTTGAGTGTAGCGTTGATTTCTTCCCCATTCTCTGTTCCCCATTTTCCCTACTTGACTGTAAGACCCACCAGCTCCTTCCTGGTGAGGCTTATCAAGGGGAACCTTAGCAAGCACCTTGAGATTCCCTGGAAATAAGGTGCCCAGTAAATGCAACCCATTCTTCTTTTTGTTTCTTTGCTGCCACAGAAAATTGAGAACTTCCACTGTCTGATCTTTAGGCAAAGATTTAATGCCCAGGCCTATGGGAGGCTTAGAGAAAGGGGCTGGATTAGACCACCTCCCAGCACTGGGACACTATCCATGCCTCCTTTAGACGTCTGCTGATTTCTTTCTTCTTGCTCCCATGGAGGGTGACCATTCTGCTGATCTTTCTTCAGATATCCTTCTGAATTCTTTCCTTCTAGGCAAATCAGTGAATCTGAGTTTTGACAAGCTGCTTGCTTGTTTCTTTCTCAAAGACTGCATCAGGCAGATACCCAGGTTCTTACATTTCATTTTCAGTGCTGGAGGGAATCTTATAGATCAGAGTTCCTTAGAAATGAGTATGTAATCACTTGGGAAATCTTGTTAAAATGCAGACTTTGATTCAAAAGGTCTAGGGTGGCACCTGAGATTCTGCATTCCTAACAAGTCCTCAGGTGCTGCTGATATGGCTCATCTGAGGACCAGGCTTCAGTAGCAAGCTCTAGAATTCAGCATGGTCTGATAAAACGTTCTGTGATGATAGCCATGTCCAACATGGTAGGCACTAGCCACATGAGACTACTGAGCACTTGAAACAGGGCTAGGGCCATGGAGGAATTGAATTTTTAGTTTTATATAATTTTAATTAAATTTAAGTAGTTTACATTTATTTATTTATTTATATATATATATTAATTTTTTTAAAAGATGAGTAGTAAGGGGATCTTAACCCTTGACTTGGTGTTGTCAGCACCACGCTCTCCCAAGTGAGCAAACCAGCCATCCTGATATAGGGATTCGAACCCGTGTCCTTGGTGTTATCAACATCACACTCTCCCAAGTGAGCCACAGGCCGGCCCTAAGTAGTTTACATTTAAATAAATGACTGTTTTCTGTGTATTGGTTAGCAAAATTCCAGATGATTGATACTTAACTGGCTGATTTTCAAAGTTGAGGAAAATAAAACCCAAAGAGGCTAAAGCACTTGCCAAGGCCATCTTGGCATCGGCAGAGCTAGGAGTGAGACCCCAGTTTTCCACTGCTTGGAAACACATTTGTCATCTCACCCACATCTCATCTCTGACTTTTCATGAGCCCTATTTTAAAATCCTTACTAGGGCTCCTAGGTAATGGAGCTAAATTTCCTACATACCTGTCGTAGTCTACCAGGGCTGCCATAACAGAATACCACGGGCTGGGTGGCTTAAAGAACAGAAATTTATTTCTCACAGTTCTAGCGGCTGGAAGTTCCAAATCAAGGTCTGGCAGGGTCAGGGTCTGGTGAGGACCCTCTTCCTGGCTTGTAGACAGCTGCCTTCTCTGTGTCCTCACATGGTAAAGAGAGGAGTATAAGCTCTCTGATGTCTCTCTCTCTCTCTCTTTTCCATGTTGTATTTGTATTATCTTTAATTAAGTACAAAGACCTTCCCAACCTGTCATGTAGGGATCGTTTCACCCACTGCTTTGTTTAGCTGCCAGTTTCTGATCTCTCTCTCCAGCAATGATGAGGTGGTTACCTTTTCTTTTTATAAGGACACTAATCCTATCAGATGAGGGCTCCACCCTTATGACTTCATTTAATTTTTAATTACTTCCTTAGAGACCCCATTTCCAAATACAGTCACACTGGTGTTTAGGGCTTCAACATATGAATTTAATTTTTTTGTGTGTGTGTGACTGGTAAGGGGACCGTAACCCCTGGCTTGGTGTTGTCTGCACTGCGCACTGGCCATCCCTATATAGGATCCGAACCTGCGGCGGGAGTGTCGCTGTGCTCCCAGTGCCGCACTCTCCCGAGTGAGCCACGGGGTCAGCCCAACATATGAATTTAAGGTGGACACCAACCTTTGGTTCATAACAATATCCAATTTGCCTTCAGGCACCACGAAATACATAATTATAAAAGTGGACACACTCCAGCTTGTGCCTCTGTCCAAGACTTAGTGCAACACTAATAACAGATAATAGTTATCAATATGTTACTAAGTGCCTGGCCACTGTTATAACATCTGATATACACACATGATTTCCAATCTTCAGGGCAGCCCTGTACTATTGTATCTATATCTTCTCAGATGAGGAAACTGAGGCTTGTCCAAGATCACACAGCCAATAAGTGGAAGAACTAAGGTTCTAATCCATGTTTAAGTGACACTAAGGGGTTGGGATGGGCAACTCCTTAGTCCCTCTTTAATACAATTTCAAAGAGTAGCCTCAAAATTTGGTTGAAATGTATTCCTCGGATCCCATCATGCACGCATAATGAAATGCATATTCAACAGTGCAGCAGGAGCTCTCCTTGCACTGTCACCTGCATCCAGTATCCTCCACCTCCTTCCTCTGCCAGCACAGCCTCACTGAGCCTGCTGGAGCTGACTGCAGATCTCTCCCCAGGAGCGCTTCTGATCAGCTGCATCGTGCTGCTCATGAATACCCAGATTTTACTCAGAGACTGGCACAGCTAGTGATAGACTCACCCTTGATCATCCCTTAGATCAGGGCACCCTGGATTTCAGGCCCATCCTGGTCTGAGGTCCAGTCCAAGGGGCCTTCATTTCCAACTGAGCCATCTCTACCAGGGACAGGGTAAAAGAGATGCATTCAGTTTTGCTCCCATCTTCTCTGTTGAGCTGGGGGTCAGAGTTGGGGGCTCTTCTAGTGCTGGCAAATCTGGGCAGTGCGGGCAACACTAAGCATTTCAAATGCCTACAGGGGTCAGGCAAGTGCCGTAATGAGCAAAGGAAATAAGAGGATGCAGATACTCCTTGGGGGTGTGGGGTGTAGGACTGTAAGCAGTGGGTCTCTGGGGAGCTGCAGAGCTCCAGCCCCCATTAAGTTTCAAGCCAGCAGCCCCCAACCCAGCAGATTTTCTTCAAGGCTCTTTTTAGATCCAGTTGTCAGATTTTCTAATTTTTTTTTTTCAAGAAAAGTCAGAAATCTAGATTTCTTTGGGTGATATCTCCTGACTTAAAAAAAAAATACTAGCTCAAATTATTTTTAAATACTCTTGCTGGCTGATTTTGGCCACAGGTGTCATCTGCAGCCCTCAGTCTTCGGATGACACTCGCAGCGTTTCCTCCTCTCTCTGCTCTGCCCCTCTCACCTCAGCCTGCCCCTTCTCCACTCCTCTGAGTTACCCTCCCCACTTTTTATCCTTTGGGACATTTTTAAATGATGCTGTAAGCCGATTTCCAGTCTCACACATAAAGGTTTTTCTCTATGTCTTGGGAATATTTATTTTTGCCCAAAGATCTCTAACTCTATTTTGCCTTCCTCTCTTGTGCTTACTGAGCTGAGTCCCTCCCTTCCACTCTCCATTGTTTCTTCCGGCAGCTTCTAAAATTCTACCTGACCCCTTGAACCTGTAATTTCTCTTTATTTTGCCTCCATTATCAATAAAGTTTATTGCCTGACTCAACATCTTTGTCTCCCCAGGATAGAGTACCTGCTGCTTGATTTTACCAAGAGCAATATCCTGAGAGTAATGACCACTTTCTTGCTTTTATCCCTAAACTACAACTTGCACTATACCCTGGACAGAAAAGCCTTAGCTAGAGTCCATGGCAGAGTATCACCAAGGGCCCCATCTCTCTTTCACAGGATTAAAGCAATTTTTGTGTGGCTGGGTGGGAGGGAACCAGGAAAAGAACAGGGTTGGTGATGAGGAGCCCTCATCCAAGCAGAGAGCCCTGCAGAGCTGTGCAGTCTGTGGATCCAGTCTGAGCCCACATTTACCAGCTTTTACACAGAGCAGAGCTGAGGCCATGGGAAAGAGAAGTGGCCAGACTTCTGCATCAACTCTGCACATGCTAGCTAGGCTAGCAAACACCGCTGCAAGGTGCATAAGCCTCAATTGTTTTCCCTGGGGGATTAAATGTCACTGGCAGCAGCCAGAAACCTGGCATGGAGGGCACCACACTTCCAGCCCCCACCTCTACAGCCCTGTTTGCCCACCTTTTTTGGTGAGTCAAGGAGACATCCATTCCCCAGCACTGTCCTTGGAGCACAGATCAACTCTCAAGGTGCAGAAGAACACATCCTTGCTTCAGATTCAAGGCCTGGTCAGCAGCCATGACAAATGAAGCCATAAAATAATAATGAGAGCCTCCAAATGAATGGCCCACCCTAGGAGCTGTCTAGATTGGGGGATACTGCAGATGCACATCACCAACAAGGCTCCAGAGCTGGCAAACAGAACCCCACGGCTTGTGCTATTGCAAGCGTAGGAGGAATAAACGTGGCCTTCTGGGGAAAGGCCTGTGGACAACGACAGGGGAGCTGTCCCATGGCTGCCCTCTTGCCCCATTTGCAGGGCACTCACCTCATCTGACATTCTGCAATTTCTGTTAAGTGAGACCAGCTCATTCTGACCCTGCTCCCATGCGGAAGCCAGTGGCTTATGCTCAACAAGCCCAGATACAGCCTGCAGACATCCTGGGGAAAAATAAAGCCAAACGGACAATTGCTCTGATCTCTCCGTGCTCCTCCAACCAGCTCTGCTCACCCACCGTGGAAACCTGGTTTGAGCCACCATCCTTTCTCGCTGTCTTCATGACAGTGAGATGTGAATCTCATTTTTAAAAGAAAATTGCACTAGGATAGAACAGAATGGGAAACAAGCACTGGACAGGGAGATAGGAGACCTGTGGTCTTGCCTGACTCTACCCAAAACCGGTGGCATGACCTTGGATAGGTCACTGCCTCTCTTGGGACCTCAGCTCCCTTGGGCTAGCTGGGTTCTAAGGTCCCCGCAAGCCCAAGTGAAGGGTGAGGAAGAGCCACAGGGCTGGCTCTTGGTGCTGGCGTTTGGCAGTGACTTCTGAGACAGGATATCAAAGCCCAGCACCTGTAAGTGGGACAAAAGAAGGATGGAGGGTTTTTTTTCCTTTTCATTATTTTTAAAGCTCTTGCAAACTTATAATTTGGTTCAGAACATACTGTTCTTACAGACTGCCAAAATAGCTTGAGCAGGAGCGAGGCCTCTGTTTGAGGTGGAATGAATTCCTCTTAATGTTGTTTCATCCTTCTTGCCTGGGGAAAGCCAGCAAATGCCTTACTCTGTGAAAGCAACCTTCACACAAGAAAGGGAAGATTAATGAAAGCTGCCGGGTAAACAGAACAGCACTTAGGGAACAATTCAGTCCATCACTGAGCCGCCATTGCGGGCGAGGCCCCTCACCAGGCCAGGCGGATGGGCTCATAGGGATTAATTCTTCAAAAACTGGGGAACACACAGTGCAAATTTACCCAAGCTACTCTAGTGAGAGCGTACTTATGCAGCAGTCTTCCCTGAGATGAGAATATTCAGATACCAACATTAAAAGACTTTCTGATATTTCTATACATAGGTAGACTGTTGGGGGTGGAGGCAGGGGGGTCTTACCGTATCCTCTGGTCTCAGTTGTTTATACTAGCTTACCAAAACTTTTTTTTCAAAGCAATTTTAGAATCAAGATTACTCTGAAAGCTTACTTACAGGTTTCTCTCGGGTCCTTCTTTGAGTGCAAAAATTCCCTTCCTGAGGGGCTGTGAGTCTTGATATAAGGCAGGAAAAAAGGAACCAGAAGTGACAAGATGGTCACATCACCATGAATCAATCTCTTTATTTCCCCTGAAAAGTGACTAAGTCATTTAATATCAACAAAGGATAGAACTGATGCAAAGAATTACATATTATATTTAAAAAGTATATAATACTTTCTGGAATTTTCCTCAGAATAGATGTTACAGAAATCAATTCCAGTAAATGGTGAAATAGGATATTTTCAAACACAAGGGAGTGAGTTATGAAAACTAAGAAGGTCTTTCTCCCTCTGTGCTCCTTCCCACTCACTCCTGTACTCCCCACCTCCATCCCAGCAATGGGGGAATGACAGGCCTTCGCCACAGCCCCTGCCATCCACACTTGAAGAAGCAGGTTGCCTGAAGGAGCCACCTCTGCACTAGTGACCCAAGACAGGCTAATAATCGCTGTCATGCCTCTCACCTTGCACAGGATTTTCCACCTTCGAAATTTAGCTTCCAAGTCAAAAGGACCAGCCTACGTGGTTTTAGAGAATTAGGAAAACTTCAAAACCTTTGCACAAAATTATGCTTTACCTTTTGGTTGAGACCAAAATATATCTGCAAGAGCTTTATCTTAAAATTCATGGATTCCTGCTGAAACGCAAATATCCCTAAGAAGGGTATTGATTTAAATCCTATTACTGATAACAACTTTGGTTTGATGACTGAGTGAAGATAAATGGAAACTTCAAAAGTTATCAAGTAATATTTTCAAAACTGTTACTCATGCAAATTTACAATTTAACAACTTTTTCTAAAAGTACCAAGTACATTGAGATATGACATAGCAATGCTTTACAAATAGTCTTTTGAATAGAGTCTTGGTTTCCTCCCCCTTTCAAAATGTTTTCATCTAATTCACATACATAATCCAATATCTTCAACAATACAGACAAGTTCAAACATGCAGAAGCTGGCTGGTTAGCTCAGTTGGTTAGAGTGTAGTGCTGATAACACCCAGGTCCAGGGTTCGATCCCTACACCGGCCAGGTGCCAAAAATCACCCTGATTTGATCATCATACATTGTATACATGTATTGAATTTCAACTCTGTCCCCCACAAATATGTGTAATCAATATGCTTCAATTTTTTAAAAAAGATCCTTAATGTAATCAATCTGCTAAATCTCTGCCATATGAGGTAGCCAAAAAGAAAGGTAGAAAACACTTTTCCCTTCTCCCTTGGAATTTTGAAAGTATCATTCATTTTGATTTAATTCAAAGCAATTCAATTAAATCACATCCAAGTCAACAGACATTTATTGAGACTCTGCTGAATGCTCAGTCACTGGAGGATGTAAAACAATAAAAATCCAACTCCTGATTTTTTAAGGAGCTTACAATTTATTACAGGAAAAACAAATAAATATACTATATATGCGAGAACTTCAAAAAGTTCATGGAAATATAACATTAAAAAATAATACAAACCTTTCCATGAACTCTTTGAAGACCCCTCCTATATAAAGAGAAGTAGTATGGAAATACCCAGCCAGGGAAAGAGCATTTCAAATAAGGGCTCCGGAGAATGCTTTATGGAGAAGGTAGAGCTTATGCGAGACCTTGAAGAATAAGCACAATTTAAACAGATCAAAGTAGCAGGAGTGAGTTTGAGCAGATAGAATGATGCATGCAAAGGCCCAGAAGCAGGAAGCTGCATGCCCCATTCTGGCAGATGCTGGGTCAGCTGGTGCCTCATGAAGGTCAAGGGCACCCGGAATGTTCTCTTCCACCAAGGGCACTTGGCTTTCCTCATTTGGCACGAGGTCCCTGAAGAATAAAACTCTCACCACTGGGGTATGCAAGTTGATTTTAGATAATACACAGGTTAAAAAAAAAATAGAAATGGATTAGTGTTTTAGGTCACTTTCACTTTATGGCAAGAGCTACTGGTTTTTCATTTATGCTGGTGATAACAATTTTTTTTTCACAGTAATTTTTAAGTTTAATAAAAGGTTGATACAAAGAAAAATACAAAATAAGTAACTGCATAGGTGAGACATTGAAAACCCACTTCGGACATCATGGTCAAAAAACACAAATAGCTGATACTTGGAGACACAGCTATAGAGCAATAGGCAACAGGGATTCAACAAATGGTGTGAACAAATTAACGTGATAAAAATCAACATCACTAGAGTGGGTTGGAGGGAAGTGAGTGCAGGGGCTGGGAGCTGAGTTAGGAGGTAGAACCAGTGTTCTCCAGAAAAAACAGGACAAATAGGGTGTGTATGTATGCATGCGGGTGTTTAGAAAAAGAGAGAGATGGAAATAGAGATTTCAAGGAATTGGTTCACTTGATTGTAGAGGCTGGCAATTCCAAAATCTGCAGGGTGGACTGGCAGGCTGGGGACGCAGGAAAGAGTCCAAATGCAGATTGCAGGCAGAAGTCCCTGTTCCTTGGAGGGAGGGTGGGGGTGGGGGAGAAGACCGCAGTCTTCCTCTTAAGGCCTTCAACTGATTGGATGAGGCCCACCCACATTACAGACAATAATCTGCTTTACTCAAAGTCTACTGATTTAATGTTGATCTCATTTAAAAAATACCTTTACAGAAACTTCTAGACTTGTGCTTGACCAAGTATCTGGTACCATGGCCTAGCCAATTGACATGTACAACTAATCATCACAACCAGATATGAGTAAATAGAAAGGAAAGGCAAAACCTAGGGATTTGTTTGTTTCTTCTGGGAAGAGTTAGCAGACAGAATTTAGTAGCTGGGGAAGAGAAAGGAAAGGAGTCAGAGATGACCTGGAACTTTCTGCCTGACCCATGGAAGCATGGAGGCACAGGTTTACAGGGAAATCAGGTTCTGACTAGATGTCTGGATGGAAATAGCTGTCTTGTGACCAGCCAGGATCATGGGCCTGAGCTTAGGAGGAGTGAGGTATAAGGACATGCAGCTGAGAATTAGCCCTGTGAGGGCCTGCAGAACAGCATCCAGAGCATTTTTGTTGAATTGAGTTACAAGTTGAAACTGAGATCGAAAGGATTTTCAGAAGGAGATGGTGTGGAGAGAGGAGTAGAAACATGAGGATTGTGGTTTATGGTGTCCTGGGCTACAGGGGACCCTCCCTGCACTCGAAGAGCTGGGGCTGCTGCAGAGTCATTGGCTTGTAGGACACATCCAGGCAGAGCAGGATGTGGCCGCCTGCAGTGAGTCAGAGGCGAGTCTCAGCTGCGGGAGGAAGGGTGGTGGGAAGCAGGTGTTCCAGACGGAGGAGATGGCAGGGAGACCGATGAGAAGCTGCAGGAGTGTGGATATGACTGAAGTGTGAGGTGCTGGGGAAGCAGTCACAAATGGCACAGGCAGGCCTGTCGGGGCCACAGCCTTGGCGGCCCTTCGTGTAAGGAGCTGACTTAGTCCTGAAAGTGAAGAGAGTCACAGAAGCAAGATGTTTTCATCTTGAACAAGAAGGACCACACTGCAGTGTGTGCATCTGATTGGGTAATCCAGAAGCAACATTGGTGGGCCCAAGGAAAGGAAGGGTCAGGGAGAGGAGAAGAGGAGGCAGGAGGGATCTCGAGGGTGGAGGAAGAATGAGGCCCAGGAAATGGCCTTAGACTTTGGGCATTGGGAGGTCACCGGTGCTTTTGGAAGAGCCATTTCAGTAGAGGGGCAGGGACAGAAGCCACTCTGCAGCATGTGATCTGGAGGCGAGGAGCAAACCAGTGGGGTTACTTGGTAGTGGTGTTGGGGACGGGAATGAAGTGGGAGAAGGCAGCAGAAAAGATGCAATGGTTTTGGTTTGGGGAAGACTAGAGAAAATTTAGCATATCAGCCTCACAAAGGGAAACGGAGATGGTAGGAGAGCTGTTGGTACTCTTTGAGGAGGAAGGGAGGAAAGCTGAGGGTGCTTTCAGCCCTCTTGGGGAAGGAAAAGAAGGAGCCTTCTGTTCAGAGAAAGGGGAGAGGAGACAGAGGTTGCTGGCTCGTGGAGAGCTAACCTGGGAGCAGCTGCTAGAAGAAAGCACTGGGACGAGGGAACTGACAGCCCCCAGGCCCCAGGGACCAGAGCGGAGCCAGTGACATGGTTTTGAGAGTCCCGAGCAATTCCCAAGCTTTGGAGTGGAAGAAAACGGCCAGCTGGGTTTAGACCTTGGGGACCCCTACGAAGTGGTGCGCTTAAGGTCGAGGGGCTGGGACAGGCAGATGAGATTCAGCTGTTCCTTCCAGATTTCTTTCCTGTGCTTCTAGTAAACTTAGAGAACAGAAAAGCTATGCTTAGCTGGGAATTTTAGCCTGATCAGCTCAAATGTTCCTTAATGACTTTTAAGTCTGCAATTAATGAGATGGATTCTTTGAGAGTATCTACCTGCACTTCTCAGATAAATCGCCTCAGAATAGCAATGGTTGAGAGGGTCTGATAAGCAGGAACCATCCTGACTCCAACACCAGGGCCTGGAGGCCACCAGCCAACTACAGTCAAGGCCTGAACTTCCAGGACGTCCCTGGGATGCTGCCTCAGGTGGCCAACAAGGAGCAGTCACTGCCGAGATTACCATATGACCCTAGGGCTAGGAGCATCTTCTGTTCTTTCTCCTGACATCAAGGGATCTCTGTCCTGCAGAGGTGCTTTTAGATTTGATGAGTCACAGAAGCATAGATAATACGAGGCTCAGTTCAGATCCATGATTCATCCAGCCCAGGAATCCCTCTGGGGAAAAGAGACAGGAAAAGGTAGTTTTGTGAGGCTGCGTGGCCTGACATAGACAAGGGTTGTCACCTTGTCCGTTTCGTACTTTTGACACCTTAAGAATTGCCATAGTCAGTTAAGTTTTGTATATTACATAATAACTAGAGGACAAGATTTTGAATGTTTTTGCCACAAAGAAATGATAAATGCATGAGGTGATTAATACATTACGTATACTGACCCGATCATTATACAACATACATATGTATCAAAACATCAGATTGTACTCCATAAGTATGTATAACAATGTCTAAATTAAAATTTTTAAAAAATTGCTATAGTCTTTCCTGAATAACCTATTAGAGGTAATAAGTTTCACATGCTGAGTGAAAAATGTGGGAATTCTGTCCTGTGAGTCCAGTTGTGCCCTCTGTGTCCTAAAGCTCTCTCCTTTTCATTTCTGAGTGACATTTCCAGGTGTGTTTTTCTGCGATTGGCAGTTCAGTCTTTCACAAGGATAGATCTTGTCCGTTTTGGCCATTTCAACCCTGCAGCTTTCCAGTGTCTTGCACTTGCTTCTGGATTGAAGCTGCTTCCCAGCTCGGCTTTTTGTCCTCCCCAGGTCATTGTCTAGCTCCATCTGCCTTTTCTCTTGTTCAAGCCACTTTTCAAGCATAGCTGCGCACGGGGCCCTGTGCTGGGTTCCCAGACGCCCCTGATGGAAGAGGTGATTGCAGAAGCCCACGTCTGGCTGTTAAGACAATGCACGTGTGAGCAAGTCTGGAGAGAGAAAGCCTGAGAAAGCCTTGAGGAGGATCCCTGACCCCTCTTGGGGATAGAAGGTGGAGTAAGGGAGAGCCTGAGAGAAGTGAGAGGATGAGGACCAGCTGGAGAAGGGACATGAGCAAAGCCACAGAGCCCTAGGAGTGCCAGAGTGGGCCCATGGCTGCTACCGGGCAGCCGTCTCCCCTCCTCTGTCTCTTGTGGTCAGAACTTGACTATATGGTTCAACCCTGGCCAATGAGAGGAGCTCATAGTTTTCCTTGCCCTTAAAAAGACATGCGTAGGAAGGAATATGTTCATCTCTAGCAGACATGGTTGTGCCTTCATGTGACCTCTGCAATAGCTCCAACAGTTTTAGTGACACGAGGGTAGAGTCAGAAGATGGGAAGTACCCGGGTCCTTGATGGCGTCTTTAGACACTGAATCAATCTTGATGCTCCCAGACCCTTTTATGAAAGACAAAAACTATCCCAATTGTTCAAGCCACTTTTTAAAAATAGACTTTTTTTAGAGCAGTTTTGGGTTCACAGCAAAACTGAACAGAAAGTAGAGTTCCCAGCTATCCCCTACCCCACACATGAATGGTACAATTTATGAACCTACATTGACGATTATAATCACCCGGCGTCTACATGAGCATTTTCCCTGGGTGTTGTACATTTCATGGGTTTGGACGAGAACGTAACGACATGTGGCCACGATTGCAGAATCACACCCAGCGTTCCCCTCTGTGCTCCTCCTCTTCATCTCTCCCTCTCCACTAACCGCTGGCAACCACTGGTCTTTTCACTGTCTCCATAGTTTTGCCTTTGACAGAACGTCATATAGTTGGAATCATGCAGTGTGTCACCTTTTCAGATGTCTTCTTTCTCTTAGGAGTATGCATTTAAGTTTCCCCCATGTCTTCATGGTCAAGCCATTTTAAATATCATTTTATTTATTTATTTATTTTCCTTTTTGTCTTTTTTACTGACTGGCAACGGGATCGCAACCCTCGGTTTTGCACCCGCACCGCGCTCAGCCGGTGAGCTGGAACTGGTCTCCACATGGGATCCGAACCATCGGCGGGAGCGCCGCCGCGCTCCCAAGCGGCGCACTCTCCAGTGCGCCACCGGGCCGGCCCTAAATATCATTTTATTAAGGGTGTAATTGACATACCACCAACTGCCCATGTTTAAAGTGTATAATTTGATAAGTTTTAACATATGTGTACACCTGTGAAATCATCATCACAATCAAAATAGTGAACGTACCCATCACCCCCTGTAGTTCCTGGTGCACCATTGTGATCCCCTCCCCCCCTCCCCACTCTCCCCCAGCCCCACCACTGATCTGCTTTTTGCCACTAATCACATCTGTTTGCCATATAAAGTAACATGTTGACAGGTTCCAGGGATCACAACATGTATCTCTTTGGGGGTCATTATTCTGTCTACCACAGGTTCTAATATTGCTTTATATCTAAATGGTTCCACAGTTGGTCCAACATTATTAAATAATCAATTTGTAATTTCTCTACTGATTTGAAATGTTAGCTTCATCACATAAGAAATTCATATGGGAGGTGTATTTATTTCAGAACTATTCCGTTCATCTGATCAGTAGAATAAACTTTCTAAAATGTATGCCTGGTCCCCTTCACTACCGGTTACAGGCCAAACTCCTTCCCACGACCCTCGAGATCTCCCTGACCCTCTCCTGACTCTTCTTGGCTTCACTGCCTACCGTGCCTGCTGAGCCCACTGTGTTCCAGCCAGGGCTAGAAGAGTTTAATGATATGGTGACCTGTTTAACCTGCACACCACTGTAGAAGGTCGCCACCTTCCAAAAGGGACACCTGAGTGAAAACACAAGATCCATGAGATGTGCAACAACAGCATGCCACCTCACACTCTGGGAAGAAAAATGAGGTATATGTTGATGCTTTCCAGTTTCAGCTCAACAAATATTCATTGAAATCAAATGACGCACCAGATATCAAGCTAGTCCCTAGGTCTATAGAAGGAACAAGTCGCCATCACCTACTTTTGAGGCATTCCGAGTTGCTAAGAACTCAAATATGCAAAATGAGAATTTTTAGTACAGAGAGATAGCTGTTATGATAGGGCATGGTTTAGCTCAGCAGAGTTGCACACTTGTCAGTCTTCCTTGATGTCCCCATCATGTTAGCATTCATTAGGAGCTACCATGTTACGAATTTTATCATATAGCAGAATCTGTACAAATTCTAGACTGCCCTTACCAGGTTTGACTGTAAGGATAATATTTTACAGTGGTCCTTGGTAAAGTTGCTGTAAATACCCTGAGCTCAAGTTGAGAAGGTGTCTGATGTTTGCTTCCTTAGCCCTATCAGCTGCCTGATGGCATAATACCCGGCAACCAGGGTAGAAAATGCTGTCATCACTTTTCCAGTTATTACAGACACCTCTCTCACTGTCAAGCTGCGTGTACTCTAGCAAGTTACTTAACCGCTCTGTTTCTGTTTTTCAGTTGCACTGTGGCAGGGTAAAATCAGATGACCTCTAGAGTCATTTCTAGATTTAAAATTCTGTTATGCCATGATCCTTATTACTAAAAAATCATCAAGTAGGTAGCTCTGGGAGGCATCAAGAGTTTTAGCATTTCCCAGCGTCTTCTCCCTAAACTCATAAGATATGTGATCTTGAACCTCATTTGACTCCTGAAAACACAGGCTCTACATATGGTGGGATAACACCAGAAATGCTTCTCAATCACAGATGGAGGGAAGATGGACCCATGCTTTGCAGCAGAGGAGCCGTCACTGCAAGGTTAGGACTCTGGTTTGTAGAGGGGTTCGGGCTGAGCCTGGGAAACAACAACTTACTCCTCAGCACTGGAACTTTACTCCAGAACCAGAAGGTCTGGGTTTGACATGCAAAGTTCACTTACATAGAAGATGGACTTTTAAAATAAATGTGTAAAGCAAGGGAGCAGGGGAAGTAGTTGCCTTGAGATTAAAACATAATTTTATATGGTGACTTCATACCATGCAGCCATAAACAGAAACGAGCAGCTCTTCATATACTGAAGTGGAATGATCTCCAGGAAATACTAAGCAGGGAAGAAATGAGGAGCAGAAGGATGCGTACTGTGCACACCATTTGTATAAAAAGTTAAAAAGAACATACAGGCATGTTATTTTTATCTATACCCCTGTCTCTGAAGAAACACATGAGAAACTAATTAGCTGTTGTTGCCTCTGAGGCAGGACCAGGGTCGCCGAAGGCAAAGGTTGAGGAAGGCGACTTTTCATCGCATTCTTTTTGATATATTTTGAATTTGGAATCATACGAACTATTGCCTATCTCAAAAATAAATTTATATAAAAACCCCATCAATGATAATAATAATAATAATTAACTATAAAATAAGTTAATATGAGGATATTTCAAAAAGTTCATGGAAAGGTTGGTACTATCTTTTAATTCTATTTTCCACAAACTTTCTGAAGTACTCCCATATATTATATAATTATGTTGATATAATTATATGTTAATCGTGTTAATATATTCATATAATTATATACACCAATAACTTACTATAATATAAGTATTGGAAAAATAAATACTGAAGCAGATGGACCTGCATTTGAAACCAGTTACTAACTAGCTGGTCTTGGACAAGTCACTGTCCTTCCTGAGCCTGTTTCATGCTGAGCTAAATAACATCCATTAGCATTGCACAGATTCAAGGCAAGGACGGTAAACACGGGTGGCACAGCACGCAGGGGAGCGAGTGGCTGGTGTCATATCTATCAGCTCTGGGACCTCCTGGGCGGGGAGGTGGTCCAAGGACCACGAAGACCAGGGAGTGACAAAGCAAGGGTCGCCGTGGGGCAAGTAAAACGTCCCTGGGACACGAATCCCTCCCTTGGGAAACAGTTGTTTTGGGCTCCAAAGCTGTGGGCGATTTTGCAGTTCTGCCCTGAAAGCCTGAAGAGTTCGCCTTACGCTGGGGCTTTCTTAGTCCCCGGCCTCCTGTTGGCTTCTGTTCCTTTTGGACATCAGCAGGACAAACACTTCGAATTTCCAGCCTCGGGTGGGCATGTTGCCCTGCAGTTCTCCATTTTCAGGGATGAGAAGGTCGTGAATCAACTCGTGGGTCATGAGATAGGGAAGTGGCTTTTTCCCCCTAGTTTTTCTCAGTAAAACGGAGGCACCCAAAAAGCTGAGTCACACATGCAAGGTCCTAGACCAGGACAGGGAGCTGGGCCGCGGGGACTCCCGCCAGCCCCCGACCTGCGAGCCTTGGTCCTTTCACCTTCTTCCTGTGGCCTCCCTTTGAAAAGTCAAATTCTGTGAGGGGAAATAAAAGATTGAAATAAAAGATGACTCGCTTTTTTATCTGGTCTCTGTAGCCTGCCCCCAGCCCCCATACACAGTTATTCAATTGAAGCCACAAAATTAGTGGGAAAAATGGAAATATATGAATGTTCTAACTTAACTGTTCCTTCTCTGTTGGCATCACCAGCCTCCCTTAGTACTTTGAAGAGAGCCAGATTCAGAAGAAATATTACTTCAACTCTGAAGATGGAAAAACATCTAGCCAGGAGGCAGAGACTCTGGAAAATTGCTAATAAATTGTTACTGTCTGCTATTAAAAGGATCGATAAGATAAGGCCAGAAATGACTAATGGGAAGTCTTGTGCTTTGAGTACTAATGAGAAAGTGGCGCCTGACAGCGCAGAACAGCCTCTGGCTGGGGCAGCACGTGCCCATTCACCTCCTCAGCAGAATCTTGTGGGCTCCATTCATTTCCTTGAAGATCGGTAGGGATTGATGGTGGTTATGAATAATTAAATCGAATGGCACGTGTGGGAGCTTGGGCATCAGGGAAATTGCTTGTGTATAGAAGATGAACCAACATGCCTCTTCTGTGATTTTATTTGTGATGCTCTCATGGGGCAGAATTGGGGGAGGGGGTGCTGGCTCCTTGTGGGGCCATCCAGCTGGCTCAGCCTCTGCTGCAGCCTTGCCCAGTGCATGCATTTTGTTCCTGGAGCTCTGCCCTTCCCTTCTGTAGATGGCCCTGAGGGACACAGCATGGCCCCCACAGCCAGATGGACACTTGGCAAAGCAGGCAGTTCCATGGGACCAACCTCTCTTCCAGCCAGCAGACCTTCCAAGACCCCAGAGTGAGGCATCCAGCCTGATCTTTCAGTCACACCATCTCTGTCCCTCTTGCTTTTTTCTGGTTGTCAGCTGTGCCAGCAGAGGCCTGTGGTGGGATTGCAAGGTGCCCCAGGAGTTCTGTTAGCTGAAAGTTCTGCCTGCCCCCTTCCCATTCTTCCACAGGATCCCCAGCGCTTAGATCCTCCGGAATGCTTCAGACAAACTACATCTTTCTGCCCAACCATCCCCCAACACAGAGAAGTACCTGTGTTTGCATTCTCAGGGATCATCCCAGGGAATCAGCTGCCTCTGCAAAGAGCAGTGACATGAGGCCATGTGACAGGAGTGGCTGCCAGGTGGGAGCCAGAGCTGGGGAAGTTGGGGTGGGCAGAATACTTCAGAATCTGGACTTGGCTCAAGGATGAGCCATCGTTGGGTAGAGTGGCAAAGCAGGCAAATCACCTGCGGCTTCCTCACCATCTCCTCTCTACTTCTTTTCCTAAATACCCTTCAGTAAGTACCTCCTCTTTCTCCTCTGGGGATCTCTGGATTTTGTTGCTCTTTTCCAAGTGGTGCCTGGGCTCAAGGCAACTTCTTTCCTATTCTCCCAGACCTAACAAATGCAGCCTCCTTTCAGCAGGGCCTCCCATCCAGCTGGCGGCCATGCTTGCCAAGCAGCCAGGGTGTCGTGAGCTTCACAGCAAGAGGCTAACGCATGCTGAGTGTGTGCAATGAATGTCCTCTGCTGCGGGGTTCCGTGCGTTAGCACTCGTTCACACAACGATTAAAGGAGGGATCACTCTCCCTTCTGTGCCAGTGAGCATGCTGAGGAGTAAAGGTGTCCCTCGTACAAGGCCACACAGCACCCAAGTTCTGGAGCCAGATCTATCCCCAAAGCCGAGGCTCTGCCCTTGACACTGTTCCCCTCCTCTTCCATAGGGGCCTCAGGAAGTCAAATCTCTAACAGGGGCTGTTGAGGCATCACAGCAAGGGAATGGCAGGGGAATGACAGAGGGACCCAGACCACCCCAGGTGGCTGCATTTTTGACATTTGCACAGACTGGCAGGCAGGATTTGCAGGAAAGGACCTAAGGAGATTGTGGCTGGGAAGTACTGACACCAAAGACTCTGGCAGCTTCTCAAATCAGCCTCAGGTTTCCTTGTCTACCGGGAGCAACAACACCCGTGTGCCCTCGATCAAGGGAAACTCAGCCTGAAACAGCCACTCTCAGGCTATATAACTAGAGCCTCAACAGAGAATCATGGGCACTCAAAGGGCCTGGCTTCTTTGATGGGGGACTCCAGGGCTGTGAGGTCCTAGAAGGGGGGTGGTGTGACAGGTTGCAGACATGGTGGTCTGCCCACCACCATGGTCCAAGCCCAGCCCTCACAAGTCCCACACTCTTGGGGGTCACTGTACCCCACCCAGCTTGCTGGAGGTCAGGTGCAGCCTGGGCTTCTGCGGTGCCCACAGACTTCTAATCTGCATTTCTGCACCATGGATCAGGCACTAACTTAGGCAACTGCCAGTGTGCCACAAAGCAAGTTAGGAAAATGCAGAGAGGTGGCTGCCAGAGACAGCTTCATATCCTCCTAGCTGGGCACCTAATTCAATGGGGGCAGAGAGAGGGGTTATCCACATCTTCCCAGAAGTGAGGCTACTGAGTTATTCAGCCAGACATAGGCTCTGGTTTGACCCCGGGGATTGGACCCTGCTAGGGGGTAGGGGCATTGCTTTGTGAGCTATTGGGTCCCACAAGGGTCGAACTGATGGCTGAGCATTTTACGAAGAGGCCTGTCATCCACAATTGGCCTGAAGGTGGCAGCTTGTCCCATGCCTGGAGAGGGCTGGGAATTTCCTTCTCTGAAGCCCTTTAAAGTAGGCCAGCTTTTCTCTCCATGCCTGGAACATCTCCAACCTTTGGAGATTATGAAACAGCCTCACTTCCGTTTGCAGAGATGTGTTGATGGAATCTTCTGTACCACCCACCGCTCCAAAGCCTGCAATGGCACAGAGTAACCCCTGGCAAAAGGGCAAGCCCCCCAGGTTCCCCAAGAGTCAAATTGATGTCCATGTAAATACTGTTATGCCACTTGCTAGTTGTGTGGCCTGGCCTAGTGAGTGAACCCCTCCAAGAAAGAGAATCAGAATTCCTGTGATTTCCTCCTGCTCTCTTGCCTTCCTGACAAACAAGTCACATTGCAGGAGTCATCAGGCCAGCTAGGTTAGAAGGATAAGGATGGAGTCTGTGAAGGGAGACTCCAGGTGTCTCTCCATGGACACCTGAGCTCTGTAATTCTGCTCCAAACCCTGAAATGGTCCAATGCAGGCCTCTGACAAAACAGCAACCCCTAGGGAGAACAGCAGCAGAATTCAAATAACGAACGCCAAATGCTGTGGTGAGAGCTACATAAACATGAGAATGGAAATTAAATTGGGGAGGAGAGCTCAGAATGGACTTTGGGGACTGCTTTTTTTTCATTCTGTAGATTGCCTTTCAAAGAGAAAATTAAACACTAAGCATAAAGCAAATGTTCAAGGAGAGAGAGAGAATTTGCTTTCTTGCTGGTAGCCTGGATATTTTGGTCTGGAGCTGCCTCTGAGGCCCCCATCGTTTCTAGATGTCCCTGGCCACCCTCTGCAGACACTGTGGGGATGGGGAGGGGGCCGGTGATGATGGCATATTTCTGCACAACTAACCTCCGGAAAAGAGTCTGTGGACATGCAGTGCTCAGGGGGACGGAGGGAGGGACAGCCATGATGCATCAGCTGAAACTAGCAGAGCCACTAATTGCTACCAGGGACAATCCAAGCTCTAACTGGGGCTTTTATGAACCCGCAGAATTCCCAGTGAGCCTACAGGCTGCGGCATCCCAAAGTGTCTTCCTGCAGAGCAGCAGCAGCCACTGCACTAATCAGTCTGTCCTCAGCCTGCCCGGCCCTTCCCTCCCCCACCTCAGTTTTGTTCCCAGCATCTTGCAGCCTAATTATTCCTGGGCTGGGGGTGCATGTGGAGGTTGAACTCTCATAATTATATTAAGAGCTTTTGACAGGACCAACCTTTCTGTCTTCTATTTCTGTCTTGTTGAAATTCTACTGTGCCACGTTAATGGCTGAAATAAATGTGAGGGGAAGGATCCATCAACCCTTTCTGGAAGCAGGGGAGACAGTGCAGCGTGTGGTGTGCCCAGCACTTGTGGCCACAGGGAGATTTATGGCCCGTTCGCTTGACTAATAGGAAGAGTGCCCAGACTTATGTTGTCTCACTTAGAGTTCAATTTATTGCACTCAGTGTTATCCCAATATCAAATCATAAGACTGACTGGGGCCCCCAGAGGGCATCTGGTCTACCCCCGTTCCTAGCTCATGGGCTGGCTCTCGCCTCGCACCCTGCTCTTGTCTTGACCTGACCTGTGGTAGTTTGCCTTGTTGGGTAACAAATGATTAGTGCTGGCAAAATCAAGGCCACTGGCCAGGGCATTCAACTGGAATGTTGGCCAAAATCCCTACGGTCCGCCATCCCCAACCCATCTTCTTTGACCTCAAGGGGATAAAACAGTGTATGAGCATAATGACTGTCACAGTGGGACTCAAGCAGAGAGCAGGAGGGCTGGAGGCAAGATGGCCTTCTCAGTGTGATCAAATCACATGGGCAAATAGCCACCAGCTCTTACCGAGGACCCCAATAATAACTAGCATTATCAATTATGTACCATACGCCAGGTACTAAGTTAAGTAGATGACGTGACCTATCTAATTTAAGCCTCATGACAACCCTATGAATTAGACATTACTACTAGCTCACTTTTTAGGTGAAGAAGCACAGGCTTAGAGAGTAAGTTACTTGTTCAGTGTCATGTGTTTCATGTAAGTTTCATAACTGGATTGTATTCGTAACTGAGGTTTGAACCCAGACAATCTGAAGCCTACACTGTCAGCCCCATATGGAATTGCCAACTATACACCCAGCGACAGAGCGAGAGAGTGGGGGAAGAGCAGGAACGGTGTCAGACAGTTGCTGATGTCCTCACATTTCTCCCCACCCCCTGGGAAATATCGCTTGGGGCCTCCAACTTTGACTTTCGTCCTCCTCAGCTGCTCTTCTTTCTAGCTTTTTCGGGAAGATTTTCACCAGGGTTTGGTGGGCTCTAGAAGGGTCAAGGAGAGAAACCACAGCCCTTGACAGTTTTGTATCCTGAAAGTCTGTCAATTTTAGTTCCTGTTCTGTGCCTGACCCACACATTTTATTTTTGAGGAAATGAAACACCAGTTTCACTGAGTCTAGTCATTCCAAGAGTTTCGTTATCACATCCAAGAGCATCAGTCCTGGTGAATGGATGGATTCCTAACTTGGTGCTTACTAATCAATAGATGCACTGTGACCAGAGCATCACAAGGCTTGCTACTGCTTCATTCTGCCCTATAAGGACCCGCATTTGTCAGGAGAATGCTTTGCTTCTCCAGACTTAGGGAGGTTTAAACAGAAACAAACCAAGAAGCATTCAGCTAGACAGCTGATGGTGTTGGTCCAGTGGCTCGGTGATGTCAGGGCTGTCTGATCTTGGCTTTTCTTAGAAGGTTGCAGGATGACTGATGCCACTCAAGGCACATGATTCCATTAAACCATGAAGAAGGCAGGAAGAGATGGAGTTAACAGCGTCTGTCCTTTTCCACAGAAAAAGTGATGACCTTCCCAAAAGCTGCTAATGGACTTCTGCTGACATCCCATTGGCCAGAACCGTGTCATGTGACCACACCAGGGACTGGGAAAGGGAGCAATCACCTTTTATAATGGAGGCACTGAGGACAAGGGAGTGGGTCTGTCTGCCGAGTCAATCGACAGGTAGTGACTGCCAGAGAAACTATTTCTCAAACACTGTCTAAAGCCAGAATTTTCACCACGCTCTGCCACTTACTAGCTATGTGACCTTGGGAGAGTCACTTAACCTATGAAGTCTCAATGTCCTCACTTATACAGTGGAGGTAATAGCACCTACTCAAGGTTGTCTGAGAATTAAACAGTCTAACACATTGGGGAGCCCCACCCCAATGCCTGGCACATGTTACACAGCTGGCTCCCAGTCAGGCTCACAGGAACAGCAAGGGTTGACCAAGAGCAGTTGTTTAATAATATTAGAGAAATGGACACCCCCAGTGCTAGGCTACTTTCAAGCACTAATCAATCCCTGTCTTGACCTAAGCTGGAATAAATTTCAGCAGAAAGAGCAGGCCTGGGTTTGAGTCCCAGCTCTGTCTAGTTGGGCTGCCCTATTCCTCTTCAAGTCTGAATTCATTAACCTGCACAATGACTTGAAACCTTCCTTGCTGGCTGCTTGGGAGGACCAGAGGGAGCTCTGGACAAGCACCAAGCCCAGGGCCAGGCCCAGAGGAACTGCTCAATGTGTAGTAGCTGCTCTTACTACTGGAACCTTTATCAGGGCTGCCAGGCCATGATGGGCATGGCTCGGGGCACAGAGGTGTTCAGTATCTCTTCTGAAAGACAGCTTAGAGATTTCTCTGGAATTTGTTGACAGGATGCCTGCTTTATGAAACTTGACAACACCACAGCCCCTGGGGCTTAGCCACAGCCATGGACCAGTTAAGCAAAGAGGAATGGACACGGGTGGTCACTCCAGCCCTGCCCTCAGGGCCCTTGTTGGCACAAGAAGCGAGGCTGATGATGACGGGCTCACCAGGGGCCATATCCACTCTGAAGCACCAGCAATTCACTTTAGGAATCTTCCTGAATTAGTTTGGGGGCTTGGTGGGGGAGGGAGGCAAGCAAGCAAGATGTCTTGCAATTTCTGGACTCTCTTTCCACACACAGCAGAACTTGGTTCTACAGGTCAGGTCGAGCTCGCTGTTGTTCTGTGATTTCTGGGAGAAAACAATTGGGGAAGACAGAGCTTTGCTCCATATAGCCAAAAATAGCAGCTTTGTGCCTGGGGTTCTGCGAAATTATTTCCACAGGGAGCTTATAGGATTGCTCTGCACCCTGCCAGAACGGGGCAGCCAGCAACCAAAGAGTCACCAGCCTAGGGAAGAGGTACAAATTTTATTTGCAGGATATGAAGATTAATAGCTGATGCTATTTTATGCCACCTCCTAGAAGCATTATTTCTTGATTCACCAACAGTGAAAAGAGACATTGTTCAGTTTGCATGGTCCTCGTAGAAACTAGGAGTAGTTCATGAAGACCTTCGTCATATATTTTCCTATCCAGCACTCATAAGAGTTGGCTGGGCATATGAAAACTGGAGAAATGAGGAAACTGAGGTACTAAAAATGATTCTACAATTTTCCTAAAATCATAAGTAAGAAATTGCAGAAAGTCACATCACCAATCTGTGCATTGGCTTCGCCGTCAGGGAGTGGCCTAGCATCACAGCTCGGAGCACAGGATCTGGACTTAGACCTGTGGCTTTGCCACTACCAGCTCTGTGACCTTGGCACTAATGTACTTATTTCAATTGATTTCTTTAAAGCTCAGGTGCATACTGAACGTGAACGCAAGCCTCCAGCGTTCAGGGATGTTCATTCTTCTCTGGAAAGCCCAACACCTCCCCCGTTCCTCCTCTGTAGGGCACAGCCTTGCACATACTTATCAACTGGACTTAAACTATGGGACAAAAGGGTTGTTATATATGTGTATCCACACAGTCAGAACAAACAAATATCCATCAGAAAACCCACAAAAAGCTAGGCGAATTCATTCTAAAACTCCTGAGCAGAGAAAATGAAGAAAGGGTTGGAAAGACTAGATCCATTGGCTTTGACTAAAAGTTTCACTTCGGTCTGGATGTTTATCCTCAGGCAAAGCCAGCAAACAGATCTGGCCAAATCTCTGTGCAGGGGTTCTACAGTTGTGTCCTGGGAAAGTGAAGTGGCTTATCTAATCACTCCCCTCCCTCCTGCCCTGCTGTAGAGTAACAGGCAGGTGCCTGCTTAAGCAGGAAGGGAAAAAAGATGCAAAAGTGAAGACATTCCTATACAAAGTGTGTGATGTCATGTACAGCTCCTAGAAAGTCAAAGTCATGTCTTTGGAAGAAACCTTGCTCCAGCACAGATGGTCCTGCGTGATGATCCCAGCCAGCCTTTGGAACGATAGTTGAGATAAACCTCAAGTTATAGGTCTCCCCACAGAGGTGAGAGAAGGGTTGGATTTAAAGAGGAAGAGATTCAAATCATTGGACTCGCTTTGCCTTTCTTTTTTTCTTCTGGTAGATTCATTTTTCTAAGATCTACAGCAATTTTCTCAAAAGGAAACTTTTCAAAACATTGCACTTTGTTTATGCCAGGGGGCAATATATTTTTTAATTGAATCAACCATTTCATATTCTATCCATTCCTCCTGCTCTCTGACAGGTCACACTCTCTCCAGTGCTGACACAAGACCAGGGACAACCACTCCCAGTGGGGAGTGTCTTCGGGTCTGAATCACTAGCTCTGTTGGATTCCCATCTCTCTGCTCTGTGATGGTGGGAAGAGCTCAGGGATGATATGCTCAGGCTGCAAGGCAGGGGTGTGCATCAGATGCCTGAGTCCTTGCTTGCAGCTGTGTGAGCTTGGATGAGTTATGTAACCTCTCTGAGCTGCAGATTCTTATTGGTAGAACAATGATACTTCATAAGTCTGTAATGAGAATTAAGAGAATAAGACAAGAAAAACATGCTTCCAACAGTTATTAATACCCATTATTAGGCACAGATTGCAAGGTCATCTCATAGATCCCCCTATTCATATGCTTCCAGACCTCAGGTGTGTTCTCACCACTATCTGTGGTCATCTCAGAACATGTGTGCTTTGGACACAAGAGCCAGGCATTGCACACCATGCTGTGAGTCTTAGAGAGGGCTTTGCTGAGGCCCACGGGGAGGCTTTGCTCAGCCAAGCAAGAGCCAGGAATGGAGGTCAGGTGGCCTGGTACTGAGGCTCACATTCATTAGCTACCTTAAGATTTTAAAATTTTGGCAAAAGAGGAAGTGCTGTCAAGATACAATTCTCATGACTTGAGTCTGGATATGTGTCTTGTGCTTAAATGAAGCAGCTATGACGTGGGTATTCAATTTCAGTAATCTGTTCTAAATTTAAACATGCAAAATGTCAAGTTATCTCATTATTTTGCTTGGGTTAAAAAAAATTCAGATTTATGGCTGGATGTTAAAAGAACTTCTGCTTCATTTCAAATCCTGGCAGGCTCCTCAAAAGCAGCCAATAAGTCACTTCCTGAGCCTAAGGTCAGTGCCAAGTTGGCCCTGGGATGAGTATCGACAATAAGAGCCGAACCTTCTCTCCTGCCGTATCTGGGGGCAAGGTCTTGAGGCACCAATTGCTCATGGTACCACCTATGCTCCCCACCCACGTTCCCTTCAGCCCCACCCCAGGTAGAGCTCTACAAAGAGCTGCCACAGAGCACCTCAAATCCAAGAGCTTGGGACTCTCCTCCAAGACCTGGGGGGCTGAATCCTCCTGGCCCTCAGCAACTTGGCCCTGGGGCAAGGCGAGGTTTCTGCAAAGGTTTCTTCCCCACCTGGACTGAGTGCTGGGGCCTATGGGACAGTGCCAAGTCACTTTCAAATGTCTTTGGATGTCTGCAACTTAAAGAAGGTACCGGGGTAAAATATGCATCTGTTGGCTTTTGTTTTCTTAGATAAATGCCTTTAATAATATGCCACTTCCTTATCAAAGGCCTGATAATCATGCTTTGTGACAACTGAAAACCCTTCCTAAACAGACAAAGGAAATGAGCCCTGTGTCCATTTTTTATTCATTTTCTAACCAGGTCTGGTTACACCCTCTGTCTGGTATAGATAAGAAAACTTATTCACTTTTTTGTAACTTAGAGCCAAAATGTCAGAACTCTGCAGTGTATCTGGTACTTTCACAGCCTGATTAGTAGTGTTATGGATCATAAATTGTCAATTGCCCCCCCTTCCCCAGTGCCACCAAGAGGTGCACCAAAAGCCACCCAATCTAAAGCCGTCCGTCTCCTGGTCCATTGCACAGCTGCAGTCCCCTCTCTCCACTTCGGTTCCCAGCACATGACTCTCTGAGAGTTTGCTTGTTTGTGCATCTTCTGTCTCCAGAGCACAAGAATGTAAACTCCTGAAGTCAGTCTCCACTGTTCTGGTCCACGGTCCAGAACGCTGAGTTGCTCAATACCAGGGCTCTTCTTAGATTTAACTCCTGTGGTGTGGGAAAGGCCATGAAATGAGTGGAGAACCAGAAGAGGAAGGAAAGTTCCATGGGAGAGGGGACATAGCCACCGAGGAAAGGAAGCTGCTCCAGTAGAAACCCAAGGAGGGAAAACCAAAGAAAGGCTGAGCAGTGATGTGGAGGAGCGAGGATAGTTAGGCAGGGTGGCTTCCTCCTTCCTTTGTTTCTGGAATAAAGAAGAATTTCAAGTCTGAGCTGAGCTTTTCAATCATGCTGCTTCTTAGGCAAGCTGCCTACTGCTCACGTGATCCTCTCTGCCATTCCCTGCACCCACGATAGACCCCAAGCAGCCACCAGGGTCCATCGCAACCTCTGCTTCCATGGCCAGCCACAGCCCACAGCTGGTAGACGTGCAGCAGACGCCCTGTGGACGTCCGTGCCTGCAGCACCAAGAGCGGAAATGGCTGCACGGGCGTCACACGCCGACTTTCAGAGACGTCAGCCAAGGAAGAGCCTGGGCAGGTGGCGCCCGGGAGCGACGTCAGGTGGGGCGGGAGGGGCTCCGAGCCATGTGTTCGTCAGCTCGGGGCTGCCATAACAGAGCACCACAGACTCGGTGGCTTAACACACAACAATGATTTCCATAGTCTGGAGGCCCGAAGCCAAAGATCAAGGTGTTGGTGTCTTCTGAGCCCTCTTTTCTTGGCTCACAGACGGCTGCCTTCCCACTGTGTCCTCACACGCTCCTTCCTCTGTGTGCACATGTCCCAGGTGAGTCTGTGTGTCCAGATTCCCTGCTCCTGTCTGGACACCAGTCAGATTGGGTTAGGGCCCACCCTACTGGTCTCATGCTAACTTGATCACCTCATTAAAGGTCCCATCTCCAAATACAGCCACATTCTGAGGTACTGGGGTGAGGGCTTCAGTGTGTGGATTTGGGCGGGGGATTATTCTGTCCATAACAAGCATGTGGAAGCATGGAACTGTGTGCACTGCTGGCTTTGGAAGTCTGAAGGGAGGCGATGTGGGAAGGAAAGACGCAGCAGCAGCTAGAAACAGGCAGGTCCTGGAATTCAGAGTCATCGGTTAGAGTGGGATTGTGTTATGGGTAGACTTGTGACCTCAAAAACAGTGTGTTTTGAAATCCCAACCCCCAGTACCTCAGAATGTGATCTTACTCAGAAATAGAGTTTTTACAGAGATAATCAAGTTAAAATGAGGTCATTAGGGTGGGCCCTGATCCAATATAACTGGTGCCCTTATAAAATGGGGAAATTTGGACACAGACAGACACACACAAGGGAAGACATATAGGAGAGGACCGTGTGAAGACAGAGGATTGGAGTGATGCATCTGCAAGCGGAGGAATGTCAAAGATTGCCAGCAACCTCAGGAGCTAGGAGAGACAAGGAAGCGTCCCCTACAGGTTTCAGAAGGAGGATGGCCCTGCCAACACCTTGACTTCAGACTTTTAGCCTTCAGAACTGTGAGACAATAAACTTCTGATGTACTTTGTTTCGACAGTCCTGGGAAACTACTACAGATTGTGTCTGAGACCTCGGACCTGACCATCCTTGATCTGGCCATCAGCCTGCCAACACCTGGACAAACCCCACTTGGGCAGGTCACACATACGGCAGAGGCAGCTGGACACCATGATCCTGGGATGGGTACCCCATGTTCATAGCTGACCACCTCCAACCGGCTGGTGTGCCCCTCAACTGACAACCCAGACGTCACCAGCCAGTCCTCACATGGAGACCTTGCTTTCTAATATAGGACAGAAATCATTCCTGGTCTTGGGCTCTAAAAGACCTTCTTCACTTCTCACCCCCAGGAACCCACCTCTACACCCTGTGCTGGATTTGGTTCTCTGCTTGGCAACAAAACTTTTCCACTCAGTGCCCAGTCTTTGGTGCCTTAGCTTTTTTCTTTTTAACTGATTCCACCTTGTTCAAGATAGTTCTTGAAGCAAGATAGCATACGATGAAACTAAGATGATCCTCACCTCCGATTTCTGCACAAAATTGAAAAGAAAATAGACTTTAAAAATTCTACAAGGGCAGGGATCTTTGTTTTGCTCCCTCTGATGGATTCTGTTTTAGTCTGTTTTGTGTTGCTATAACAGAAATACCTGAGACTGGGTAATTTATAAGGAAAAGAGGTTTATTTGGCTTATGATTCTGCGACAGCTGCGTCTGGCATGGGCCTCAGGCTGCTTCTACTCATGGCGGAAAGTGGCAGGCAGCTGGTGTGTACAAGCAGATCACATGGCGACAGGAAGCAAGAGAGAGAGACAGCAGGTGCCAGGGTCTTTTTTAAGCAACAAGCTCTCGTGGGAACTAATAGAGCGAGAATTCACTCATTAATCCCCCCTCCCCCAGGGAGAGCATTAATCCATTCATGAGGGATCCGCCCTCATGACTCAATCAGTTTCCAACACTGCCACATTGGGGATCAAATTTCCACATGAGTTTTGGAGGGGACAGTTCATCCAAACTCCATCAGATTCTGAGCACCTACAGCAAATATTTGTTGGCATATGCACCATATAAAAATTTGTTGAGTGAATAATGATTGAAATTGAGAAAACAAGTATCTATTCTGGGCAGATCTCAATAATTAATTAGTAACATATAGAAACTTGAGCAGTTCAAAATGAACTGGTAGTATTTCAGAATATAGGCGATCTCATTTGAAAGAATAAACTGATATGTTTTAAGATAAAGTTCTTTGCTTCTGCACAGCAAGGAAAACAATAGGGTGAAGAAATAACCCACAGATTGGGAGAAAATATTTACAAATCATACATTGGACTGGGGGCTAATATCCAAAATATACAAGAAACTCAAACTACTCAAGGACAAGAAAGCAAATAACACTATTAAAAAAATGGGCAAAGGACTTCAACAGACATTTCTCAAAAGAAGACATACAAATGGCCAATAGATATATAGAAAAATGATCAGCAGCTCTAATCATCAGAGAAATACAAATTGAAGCTACAATGAGATGTGACCTCATACCTGTTAGAATGGCGGTTATCAAAAAGTTGAAAGATACGTGTTGGTGAGGGTGTGAAGAGAGAACCATTATGCACTGTTGGTGGTAATGTTCATTGGTACAGCCACTTTGCAAAACAGTATGGAGGTGCCTCGAAAAACTGAAAATAGAATTACCATGTGATCCAGAACTCTCATTACTGGCTATACACCCAAAGGAGTTGAAGTCAGTACATAGAAGTGATGTCTGCACTCCTGTGTTCATTGTAATTCACAACAACCCAAATATGGAATCAATCTAAATGTCCATCAACGGATGAGTAGACTTAAAAAAAATGTGGCATATGTACAAAATGGAATACTATCCAGCCTTTATTAAACAGGGAATTCTGTCATTCACTACAACCTGGATGAACTTAGAAGACATTACGTTAAGTGAAATAAGCCAGGCACAGAGAGACAACTACTGTATGATCTCACTTATATGTGGAATCTGAAAAAGTTGAACTTATAGAAGCATAGAGTACAATGGTGGTTACCAGAAGCTGAGGTGGAGGATGGAAAGGGAAAGGAGAGATGTTGGTCAGCGGGTACCACATTTTAGTTAGACAGGAGGAATAAATTCTCGTGTTCTCTTGCGTGGCATGGTGACTATAGTTAATAATAATGTGTATTTCAAAATAGCTAAACGAGGATTTTAAATGTTCTCACCACAAAAAATTATAAATATTTAAAGTGACAGATATGCTAATTACTCCAATTTGATCATTCCACAATGTACATATGTAACGAAACATCACATTGTACCCCATAAATATATACAATTACTATTTGTCATTTTAAAATAGAATAAAACTTTTAAAAAACCATTAAACTGTTGGACTACAAAAGGAGATGACTGTAGAGGCTCACCTATACTTGAGAGCAGATTCAATTGAGTAGGACATTGAAAAAAGGGAGAAAATGGTTAAGATTTATGACCAAATGTATCATCTGTGTAAATTTTAATAATAAAATGTATGATTAATCAGTTGTATCTCATTTTTTCCAAATATAATAATTCCTAATTTATTCAGAAAATTAAATAATAAAGATTTTTGCATTGTTCCTTGAGTTTACTGCTTCCCTTGCAGCTCTCCTAGGTGGTGGATGCTTTTTTCCAGCAGCTTTCACGCCACCTGACCTAGCAGCAGGGCAGATGCTCTCCTAATTTCTTGAGTGTTTTAACTCCCAGTCCACTGTTGCTCTGTACAACATATGCACCATTAATTTGTGTGACTTACACAGAAATAATTCTTCCATCACCGTAAACTCTGTTCCGTGAATTCCTCTCCTCCAAAGACCATCTTCCATTCTGACTTACTTCTATTTCTCAGACACATTTATGGTAATAAATGCAATACTTGAAACTCCTCATGATTTTGTTTTCACTCATCCCACTCTGATCCCTACATTTAATTTTTCCAGTTCACTCCCTCCAGTACCACAATTCCAACAATTCTTAGAGCCCACCAGAACCTCAAGCCTATTGATTCTACTGCTTTTCATCACCCCTCACCCATTTGATATTCTCTTTCCTCACCTTTCTTTGTAGAAATCCATAGTTCATCATTACAATCACTCACTTAGTCCATCCTCATCTCCTTCCCGTCTCTCCGTTTACCATGCAGGCTTGGCAAAAAACAAATCCCGGCTAGATGAAAATCTCTGTTACCTCTATGTCTGCTCCCATGTGGTTGAATATGGATGGGAAGAAATGCACAGTCATGCTGGCTGGTCTCACCTTAAATGCATGGCCGCAAATCTCAAATGGTCCTTTGATGCTGCTGGGCAACCGGACTGTACATACTTTCCTAATCCATTCACCCTCCCACTCTTCTGGATGAGAATTTCAATTTCCCCAGACCCCCAGCACCTTCACCCCATCCTCTCAGCTGATGATCTTGCCTCCTACTTCACTGAGAAAATAGAAGCCTCCAAGGGCTTCCACAGACTGCTGCCGCCATATTTGCCCACCTACAAGCACCTGCACCTGTGATCTCTGTTCCCTCTAGTTCCCACAGGTGAACCATCTACACTGCTATGTAAAGTCAATTCCTCCACTTGTGTCTTCAACCCCATCCCATTCTCTCTTGTCTGCCCAAGGACATCACTCCACCAATTCTTTCTTCTCCTTTTCATCAAGAAGTCCCTTCTTTACTATTTTTCTTATCTGAGGGAGAAGAAAACAAATAAAAAACTGCTTTTGACCTCCTCTCACCAGGCACTATCCCATTTCTTTGCTCCTCTTTACAGCATCATCTCTCACTACCTTTAGTTTCTCTCCTCTTACGGTCTCTTAAAATCTTCTCTGGTCTGGCATTGACCCACGCCAACCACCAAAACTATTTTTCTCAAAGCAGTCTATGTCCCCCATGTTCAACTTATGCCCTTTACCTTGTCTAATCAGACTCATCCCACAGATCACCCCCTATGAACCTTGTACTGGGCATCCTACCTGACTTTGAAAAAGCACATTTACATACCCACATTTATGTATATATACTGAGTTCCTGCAAATACATGCTCTTTTATTTGTAAGACATGCCATGATTTTATGTACTAAGAAAGAAAAAACATTGCCAATTAATCTATGATGTCACTGATTTTAAGATGCATCCAGATTTTAGATGTTCAAAATGAAAATAATCATCTTATAATCAATGCAATGTTTTTTAAAAAAATAGAAATGAGACCTTGTATTGTTCTGTCTTGCTTTTCTCATGTAATGGTACGTCTTAAAGAACTTTCTGTGTCACGTTTTTTGCACTTTCAAGGCTCTGCATAGTCATCTGGCTGTTAATAGAGCATCATTTTTTTTTTTTTCTTTTTTGTCCTTTTTTTTGAGACCGGCTGCACTGTGCTCAGCCAGTGAGCACTGTGAGTGCACCGGTCATCCCTATATAGGATCCGAACCCGCGGCGGGAGCGCTGCTGCACTCCCAGGGCCGCACTCTCCCGAGTCCGCCAGGGGCTCGGCCCAGAGCATCATTTGTTTTAACCATTCTCCTATGAAAAATCTTTAGGTTGTTTTCAGTTTTTTACTTGCAAAAAGCTGTAGTAAACATCATTGTTTATATGGAATTTTTATTGCACTTTTACTCTAATTTGAAAAAAAACATTAACATAAACTGAAAATATAAACATATTGAAAGGTCAGAGATCTTTGTACACACAAAATAAATTATTAAAATTTTACCATATCTACCTCCCATATTTTAAAAATAAAAGAAAAAGTATACATATAAAGTTATGTCCCTTTTGTACCATTTTTCTCTTTCCCTTTCCTGAGACAACCACTTTCTCAAATTTGATACTTATCCTTCCACTCTGTTTTTATATGTTCGCTGCATGTATATGAATCTATGAATAAAAATCATGTTTTGTTTTGTTAGCTTACATAAATGGTTTATATTACACATATTGTTCTATTTCACACCTGTGTTTTTGAAATCTGTGTGGATATGCAGTTTATTTTTTCTGTTTATAGTCTTCTTAAACATCATCTACAAGTAAGCATAAATTTCAAGAAGTGAAACTCTGGATCGAAGTGTATGTACGTAAATGTGCAATTGTGTTAGATGTTGAACAACAATCCTCCCAAAAGAAGATGACAGCACTTTCTCCAACAGTTTTTGTGGAAATCCTCACAACCTCAAATCAATCTTTTTCTTTATGTCATCTCAGTGTTTTTGTCTTTCTTAGGAAGGCCTTTCTTATCTCAAGAATACAAAGAGATGTTCTATTAGTTACCTGGGTTTTCTTTCTACATCTTCACCTTTAATCCATCTGGAATCTATGTTTGTGTATGGTATGAGATAGGAATCCAATTTAATTTTTTTCCCTTATGAATATCGTTCATTGCTTTTTAATGTCCTATTTGGCTGCCTTGGAAAGATATGCCTGGAAATGATCAGCCCACAATGTATTCCTAAGGTCAGCAGTAGGATTCTGTTCTGTTCTGGCTGCATGACTTGTGGGGAGTCTTTCAAGTGGAAAAAGTGCGAGTGAAACCAACCACGAATGCTTCACTGTTACACGCATGAGCGACTTGCTGTTTTTCTTCTGGAAGATACTCTGACCTCCGCTCTACCTTCCCGAATTCATTTCCTTTCAGTCTCAAAAGCAATGACATAGATTTGCTTTCTATTTTGCACTCCATGAGTGATCACATAAAACACAGCCCCTACTCGCAAAGTGCCTATGGTGGTGTGGGAAAACCAAGTCCCAGATATGTAACTAGCATGTAAACGTATGTACATGCAGGTGAGGTGAATAAACACTCTCGGGCAGCATATTAGTGCATGTGAGCAATCTGATGAGTGCCTGTCTCCTCTCCAGCTCCCCAAGAGGGCAGGATGTTGTCATTGTCATTTTCATTTGCTTGGAACAAAATAGAGGTTTGGTAAATGTTAATTGAATGGGTGAAATAATAAGCAGCATTAGAATTTAGACAAAGAGAGAAATCGTGTGGTTAATAAAGGTCAGACAATGTTTCCCAGAGGCAGGATTGTTTTGGCCGTGAGCATTTCAAGAAATGAAAGAGGGAGTAGGGCCCGCCAGGTTCATCTGCCTTAAGCGTCGACTCCCAGGACCCGTGTCCCCTGTTCTTGTGCACTTGTGCAGGTCGGCTGGGAGGGGGTTGAAGGCTGCAGCGCGATGGTCAGCTCTCTCCACCGTGCTTCTACAAATGCTCCCGGAGGCTCACAGCTTTTCAGACCCACGAGAGAACTGCTTTGGCGGCCACTTGCCTGCCGCCTCTCCTCTCTGCGAGAATGCACCTGCCACAAGGCATCAGTTCCAGGAACACCGTGAGATGCAAGACCACCTCTTTCCTCTTGTCCGGACACAAACTGAGCCTGATCACTCCTCTCAGAGCCAGTTCTAGCGTCTGCCCAAGCACAAGCGTGCCACCGCGGCCCTGAAGGAGCTGACTGTGCAAGTCAGCACTGAGGGGGACAAAGAAAAGAAGTTGAGGACAAAAAAAATGGACCCCAATCCACATGCTGAGGCAGAGCCGCCTGAATTTCCCTGGTGCGCCTCCTAGGACATGGGGCACTGGGACAAGGAGGGTGGCGTCAGTGGCACTAGCAGGGAGCATATAGGTCTGTGTGGTCCAAGTTCTTCAGGTTAGTGTCTGTTGCAGAGACATGGCCCCACCCTCCGCCGATGGAGCAGAAACGGGGAGAATCCAAAGCCCTTCTGGCCTCCCATGGCCAGAGGGTGCTCAATGGATGTCCTGGGGACAGATGAGGCTTCCTTTCTCTTGAAAAGTGTAATCCTATACCTGGCTCTGTGGGGAAAGGGTCACATTCCCAAAATGACCATTCTTAATGTTTTTGTTTTAAGTTACAATCAGCAGTGTGGTTTTGACAGTCCGTTAGTCCTCCCCTGTTTTCTGTTTTCTCTGCTCTCTTCATTATGGGAAACTTGGAGCCAAATGACACGTTACTGGGGCGATACTCTCAGGGATGAGTCGCCACAGCTCCTAGATCTTGCTCCTTACTCTTCCGTGACCACAGTGACTCCTGCCTTTCTTCTCCAGGCCACACCAGCCACCACCAGCTCAAGATTAAGCCAGCCTCTACCCCGAGCTCACCTGGTCTGTAAAATGGGGTTTGGAGACCACAATGACATAATCACTGGTAAAGCGCTCACCACTCTGCCCAGCCCAGACAGTGGAAAGATGTGCAGGTCAGCTGTGGCCACCTTCCTGAGGTCATCATACCACTTTGGCCTTTGAGAGTTTGGGGGTGAATTTTAAAGTTTATGTAAATCAGAATACCCATTCTAACTCTCTCATCTTGGAATGTGTTGGGGGCCCCACTTCTGCCTTGGCCTCTTGCAAGAGATTCTTCCCCATCTCTGGTGCTCAAGAGACTCAGGGAAAGGTCCTCCCCCAACATCCTCTCTTCCTGGGTCTGCCCACGTCTGCTTCTCTGAGCCCGGGCTTTTTTCTGGATGTCATGACCAGGGCTTTTGAAGCCTACAGAGCAAAATCTTTAACAATCCCTGTGACCAGTACTCACAACCCAAACAGGAACCAGCTGGCGAGAAAGCCTGGCTTCCTTCCAGTGTCCCACGACACGTAGAAGAAACACTAATTGACTTGATGTTTACCGAGTGCCTCCTCCATGTCAGGCTCTGTTCTAGGAACTGGGGATATATCCAGGAACAAAATGGACAGATATTTCTGCTCTCGTGGAGCTTATGTTATAGCAGGGGTGGGAAGTGGGGACAATAAAGAAATGGAATGAACTGAAGTTAACACAAATTAATCTTTTAGCAGATTATCTCACCACATTGACATAGCCCAAATTTAAAATATATGCATATTATCCTAATGGCAATTTAATTCAGACCATAAGAGCCATGATAATTGCTCTTATCTCCTAACGCTGCAGAGGCTGGTCATAGAGTTGAACAGAAATCTGTCTGAGCTTCTCTTTTAAAAATCTCACATGGGTAGAAGAGCAGGCCCAGGAAAATCCTTCCCAAGTCCCACAGTAACATATAAGAAATGCCAACCCTATACAAATGTTTGATTAAATTCTGCAAATCTGAAACGAGGGAGAATGCAACTAGAAAAGGCATTGCATGTTAAGCAAGTAAGGACTGGCTCGAGAGCTTTAAAAAGAAAGTCCGCATGATATGAAACACTGAGAGAAGAATCTACTTCAGCAAATCTCTACCTCACAGCCATCTTTTCCAAACTGAGGGTGTTTCTGTGGCAGTGTTACCTAAAGGAGACGGCATATGTTTCTAAACCAATAAATCCTGTGTACTGAGAAGTGAACGCGTTCTAGAACTTTCATCTACTGTAGATATGCACACATAAACACACACACATGCAAGTATACAAAACCCAGCCATTTAAAATTTTCCTACTAATCCCTGTTTTCTGTGAGAACTTGATCTTGCTGTCAGAGCTTTTGCCTGCCACAGAACATCCCAGCTCCACGTCTTTGCTTGGCTGATGTTTCTTGCCCCTTGGGACTCAGCTTCCATGTCACCAACTCCTGAGAGGCCCTTCCTGACTAGGCAGGCTGTACCCTTCAGCCCATGCTCCCACCCTCCCCGTCACTTCCTTTCAGAAGGGAAGGAAGAACTAAATATAGTGTATTTAGTTTTGTCATAACTAAGTATAATTGGAAATTTTCTCCCCGCTCATTCATTTCTTTGCTCGTTTGTTTGTTGTATGTCTGCCTCCACTAGCAGATAAGCTGCATGGGAATGGAAAACTTATCTTGCCTGCTCTCTCCCCAGCTCCTAAAACAGTGTTTGGCAACAGTAAGTGCTCAGTAATATTGCTGAATGGACAAATGAGAAACTGTGTGAGGTTTGATTTAACAAAGTGGCTTTGATTTTGCTGCCACCTCAAGCAACCGTCTTGTTTCCCTTCCTTTTCTGCACAGTCCAATCCTCTGCCTCCACTTTTGAAGGCTCCCTCCTCAGTCTGGCTTCCAGTCACATCTCCTTCAAGGTCAGACCCTGTGGCCTTTCTCAACCTCAGCTTCTTTGACATCTCCAATTGGGCACTGAGGAACTTTCCTTAGTTTCTTCTCACAGATGTGACCTAGGCTAAACTGAGCCCTTGGCTTTTGCGTGTTTTTATTTTGGCTTCGTAAGTATGTGTGCTTCCTATCGCCCTATAAATAAGAGTGTTCCTTGAGGTTCTATCCTGGGAGCTTTGCTTTCCCTGCCTCTCCTCTTCACAACAGAGACGGCCCCTACTGCCCTGTCTTCACCATCTCTTGCACGGATGACACCCATGGGAGGTTCACAAATGGCCACTCTTTTGCCCTGGCACACGGACGATTATTTTCCTGCATTCACTTGATCTCAAGAATGATCATGTGACTTAACTTTTGCCAGTGAATTGTGAGAAAAAATGTCATGTGTCACTTCTGGGCAGAAATTTTATGAGCCAGTGCTTGGTTTGCTGTGTTCTCCTTTTTCTGTCTCTGTCATATGAGAATACGTCGAGATGGGGCCACATTCAACTGAGTCCCTGAGTAAACAGGGTGAGCGGAGTCCCCCTGCAGAACTACAGCGAACACGGAGCGTGAGTTACAAGTAAAGCCCAGTTTCAAGCCATTGAGATGTTAGTGCAGCTTGTTATTGTAGCATTACCTCGTCTATCCTTAATGGCACAACACCCCAATGTGACTTTTTTCTGAAGCTTACATTAAGCTTAAATTCTTAATCCAACTGCTTTCAGGATTTGTATCTGGATTTACTTACAGAAGTATAAATCCAACATATCAATCTCTATGTTTATTATTTTTCTCCCCCATCCCTGAAACACAGCTCTCTTCCTGACTTTTCTGTTTTGGTCAATGGCACTAACACTCTTCTAAAAACCTAAACTTTACACAGTTAATTATCACATTTTGTCCCTGCTTTATTTAGGACTCTGCTCTGTGGTCCTCGTAGGAGTCCCCGTGGTCCTAGCCTTGGTCCCCTCATTCCTGGGCTTTTATACCTCTTGAGTCCTCTTGCTGCTTCCATTCTCTTCCCCGTTACGACCAACTGCTATTCCTTTGTCATTAGCCATTCATGAACGTCACAAAGGTAAATATCTAGATTTATTATTCCTTTGTTAAAAACTCCAATGTGTCCCCATTGGCTACTGAATGAACTCCCCATCTTTGATCTGGCATTTGAGACCCTCTTCTCTCTCACCTCTCGTCTCATCTCACTTGCTCCTTTGTATGGATCTTACATGAGCACCACACCCCGCAGCTCACCGTAAATGGGATGTACCCTGTGATGCTTAATCTTTTGTTTCAGTTTGACTGGGCCAGTGGATATCCGGATGTCTGATTAAACATTATGGCCTGTGAGTGTGTTCTGGAAGAGATTAGCACTTGAACTGGTGGACTGAGTAAAGCAGGTGGCCCTCTCCTGTGTGGGCAGACGTCCTCCAGCTTGATGAGAGCTGGAGTAGAGTAAAAGGGCAGAGGAGGGTTGATTCTCTCTCTCTCTCTCTCTCTCTCTCTCTCTCTCTCCTCTCTCTCTGCCTGACTACTTGAGCTGGGTCACTGGTCTTCTCCTGCTCTTGGACTGGGACTCACACCATCATCTCCCTCGGTTTTCAGGACTTCAGCCTTGGACTGGAATTTCCACTACTGGCCTTTTTGGGTCTCCAGCTTACAGACTGCAGATCATGGGATTCTCAGCCTTCATAACCATGTGAGCCAATTCCTTACAATAAATCTCATTCTCTCTCTGTAGAATATATATATTCAATTGGTTCTGTTTCTCTGGAGAACCCTGACGAATGCATACCCTGCCTGAGCTTGTTTGCCTCGGTGCCCTTAGAATTAATTCCCTGTCCTTGGAATGCTTTTCTTCCCACATACTGCTATCAAAACCCAAGTTCAGTTTCAAAATCCTGCTGAGATGCTACTTTCTTCATAGAATCTTTTCTTTCTTTTTTTTTTTTTTCCCTTTTTGTCTTTTTTTGTGACTGGCTATGGATCACAACCCTCAGTGTCACGCCCGTACCGGACCGGGACCGGCAACGGGATCGCAACCCTCGGTGTTGCTCCCACACCTCGCTCAGCCAGTGAGCGGCCGGTCTGTATGTGGGATCCGAACCCTCGGCGGGAGCGCCGCCGCGCTCCCAAGCGGCGCACTGTAGCAGTGCGCCACCGGGCCGGCCCCATAGAATCTTTTCTGGTCACTCCAAGCCAAAGTGACTCCTCTGTCCTCTGACCCCAGGACACTTGCTCTGCTCTGCTTCTTGCTGTCACAGTAATTTCTGCAGAGGTCTCACCACCCTTACTGGACAGTGAGCTTCTCTACAAGAAGTCACCATAGGAACATCTGTGGCTCCCCACAGAGCATAGTGGCTAACCTTTGCTGTTTCTCCAGAAACACTCATTGAATGAAGAAGCACAGGACATGGCCTCACTTCACAGAAAAGTGATGTGTCTAAGTGAAGAGAATTCATGTGAGAATTTCAGGTTTTGACAGAACAGGGGGCTATATGAAGGCTAGGCAATAATTAGTGTTGTTTAGTTTTACAATGAGATTTCATTTTATCTGAATTAGAGAATTAGAATTAGAGATGTTCTGCTGGTGATAATAACCACCTATATGTTAGAGACATCTGTAATTCACCATCATTAGCTTTTCCCACTATAGTATGTTAAAAAAAAATACCTACAGACCCCACTCGTATACTTATGGCTATTTATTCACAACACTGTAAGTTCTGGAAAGTCTCAAATCTTCCTGCTGTCATTTATTTCAGGGGAAAAAAATCATTATTAATGAAATGGCTCCTTTATGACCTTTTCTTTGCTCTTGGATATTAGTTTCCAACCTTACCCTTCTAACCCTGGGAATACGAATGACAGAATTTTGTAATGTCATTAGTTACCATGGAGATGGTGACTCTCTAAAGGTGGAAAACATAAACACAGATAAACATTAACATGGACTTGTTCTGAGAACTCTCCGTATCAGTGCTTCTTAAAGTGGAGTCCCCAGTCCAGCAGCATGAGCCTCACCAGAGCACATGTTGGAAATGAAAATTCTGGGGCCCTTCCTCAGACTTTTGAAACTCTGGCAGTGGGGCCTAGACACTCGTATTTTAACAAAGTCTTCTTGGTGATGCCGGTGTCCATTCAAATTTGAGAACCACTGCTACATAATCATCTGTTAAGACCCAAAGTCAAGAGAACTAGAGTAAGTTCCATTATCCTGTATGGTCACAAGATATCTTTGGGTTTCTAGTTGCTCATCTGTTCTTAATATATTCTGTCTCTTCCTATACTGACACAGTGCTCAGATTTAATGAAAGTACTGGTGTCATGGTTTGACAAATATTCTGAAGTATAGATTGTTAGTTTTAGCTGGTCTCTTATGGTTACGTAAACAGACCCACACAAGCAAGCTAGCTTATGTAAGGGGGGTGTTTATTGTGATGAACTGCATGAAGCAATTAGGAGAATTTCTTGGATATCTAAGAGGAGAAGCTCTAAAATAGGGCTGGACCTCACACAGTCTGCAGCTCAAGGATGGTTCTGGATTTAAATTGGGTCTAAACATCTTGCCAGAGCTTTAATGAAACATAATTGTGGTGCAATTACAGCACTATCTGTCTCCCTTTTCTGTCCTTCTATCTATCAGCTCATTTGTTTAATCATGTTTGTGAGCCTCCATAATTTGGGGTTGCAGCGCTAATCCTTTCAATGTTTTTCAGTGAGAGAGAGTGTGACAGGTCCAGCTTATCCTTTGGGTGCCACACTATCGGTCATTTGTATAGATAGTCAAATATTTAATAATTAATACATAACAGACATCATCCAATCAGAATGGGGAACCTACTGATTAGAACAGGATGACAACCAATTAGAATTGGTACTGACTGTACAAACCTGGCACAGCCATTCCAGTGCAGACCTGCTGAATATTGGGCTGAAAAAATGACTGTGTAGGTTTGTCCCTTCAGAAGGGATTATGGGCACAGAATAAAGACCCATATAGCAGAAACTATGGTTTTTTTGCTCGACATCATATCTACAAAGGTCACCACAGTGTATGGCACATAGTAGACACTCATTAAATGTTTACCATAATGTATTTTGAAAAAACTTATTTACATATTTGTCAATATTTAAATATGCCAGTAAATATATTTAAAATCCAAGCTCTACATCATGTTTAATATGTTGTTCCTTCCTTATCAATGGCCTTTCAGCCTCCTTGTTCATTCCTCATGACCCATTCCCACCTCACTAACATTCATATAGACCATTTCAACAACTTTCTAATTTATCTTCCTGCCCCTAGAATCTCTCTTTCTAATGCAACTTCTGTATTGTCTCCAAAGCATCTCTCTATTCCAGTGTTTAAATATTCGAGTTACTTATCCATTCTTCTGTTTGAGGATAAGTTCATGAGGAGGAAAGGTATAAAAACATATGTAAAAGTGATAAACAAAAACAGAAGACAGTGGTTGTACAAGGAGGAGTCAGAGAAAGTTTTATCCTAATTCATTATATGTTTTTAAACTTAAGATATTTTAAAACTTATCTTTATAAAACACAAAAGAGTTGATATTATTATGTTACTGTTAGTAGTGTTAGCAATAAAAATAAATAAATAAATAAATAAATAAATAAATAAATAAATAAATAAATAAATAAATAAATAAATAAATAAATAAATAAATAAGAAATTTTTCTGGCAGTAGATTTCTGCTTCTAACCATAAAAGTATTACACTTAGCTTTCTGCTGAAAATAACTCTAAAGCTGAACAATATATATGAAACAACTATTTCCAGGCATGAAACAACACACAGCACAGGACCATGACCGTGAAAGAAGGAAATTCAGGATGTAAGCCCATGGGCACTCTGGCTTTCTTTCTGGGGACACTTCCCTGGCACAACACAGGGAGATGCAAACCAAGCAGAGCTGTCATCATGCTAAGCTAAGCAGTCAGAAGGAAGAGTTCTGGGCTGCTGAACAGCTGGAAATTGTGGGTCAGATTACCTGAGAAGAGAAAGTTCCCTTTTCAGAGGGGTGACATCAGAAGTCAGCATGAGAATTCATCTCAATTTCTTGGCCAAGGGCTGGACCATGTATAAAAGGGCTAGACTCCAGAGATCAACTATTTCAAGAAAGTGAGCTGAAAGATGATGTTGGGAGATGTTGAAATTCTAGATCAACCACAGTGGAGACATGTCACTGAGTACTTCAGACATTCAATTATGATGCCAGAAAAATGAGACCATAGGAGTGAGGACCATGTTTTAAGACTAATGTATTAGTCCATTTTCTGTTGCTTATAACAGATTTAAATTGCTTTATAAGTTGCTTATAAATAAAATTTATTTCTTACATTTCAGAGGCTGGGAAGTCCACAGTCAAGGGGTACATCTGGTTAGGGTCATTTTCTTGATGGGAACTCCCTACAGTGTCCTGTGGTGACTCAGGCAATCACACAGCAAGAGAATGGGAAGAGCTCTCTCAAGTACTCCTTATAAAGTCACTAGTTCACATCCATAATAACTCATTACTCCAATAATGGATTATTCCATTCATGAGAGCACAATCCTCATGATCCAGTCACCTCTCAAAGGCTCCATCTTTCAAATATCATAATCAGATTTCCCACCTTCTTAAAACTGTTACAGTGGGGATCAAGTTTCCAACACATGAACTTTTGGGGAACACATTTAACTCATACCAACTAAGTTCAAAATTGAATAGACCTGCACTATGGAAGAATGAAACAAGCCTGACAGAACCAAAAGAATCTACCAGTAACTTAATAGTGATTAAAGTACAAAGTAAAGCATATCTAAGTACAATGTATCAAATCACTGAAAACTAAAGATGAAGAGAAGATATTAAAAGCAGCCATATATTTTTTAAAAGTTATGAAAATGAAAACAAGGGTATAAATGACAGATGACTTCTCTTTAGAAATAATGGAGGCCAGAAGACAATGGAATGACACTTTTAACTTTAGTAATGGTGGGAAAAAGCTCAACATGAAATTCTTTAACCATTAAAAATATTCATCAAAAATTCAGATGAAATAAAGATATTTTCAGAACTACCACCCTATAGAATCTGTATTATAAGAAATGTTGATGGCAGATCTGTATATAAGAAATGCTAAGGGAAATTCTTCAGACTGGATGGAAATGACACCAGATGGAAACTTGGATCTACAGAAAGAATGAGAGAACCAGAAAAAGTAAATATTATGTAAATATAAAATAATATTTTTGTCTCAATTTCTTTGAAATACAACTGATTATTTAAAGTAAAAATAATATATCACATTATGGCACTTTATTACTTATGTTGACTGACTAAATACCACAACAGCAAAAAGGATAAGCAGAGTAAACAGAATTTTGTTGTTGTAAGGTTCTTACATTTTGTGTAAACTACTAAAATATTAGTTCTAAGTTGACAATAATAAGATAAGGATGTGTTTTGTAATCTACCTAGGAGCAACCATAAAAAATTAGTGCAATGCAAATAGAGGAATAAAAATGGAATATTAAAAAATATATTAATCCAAAAGACAGGAAAAGAGCAGATAAACAAAAGGAGATAGGGTAACTTAGAAATAAGTATCAAGATGGTAAACTTAAACCCAGCCATATTAATAATGACATTAAATGTAAAGAAATGAAAATTCTAATTAAGGCAAAAGCTATCAGACTAGATTAAAATGCAAAAGCCAACCATATATTGCCTGAAAGAGACAGAGACATAATTAATAAACTGGCATGGACAGGTTAAGAGTAAAAGGATGGAAACAGTAAGCATAAGAAGGGTGGTGCAGGCCTATCAACACAAAATAAACTTCCAGAAAAGGAACGCTACCAGTGGCAAAAGGGCATTGCATAATTATAAACAGTTTAATTCATCAGGGAGTTATAGCAATGATATACCTTACGTAGTTAGGAACAGAGGTTCAGAGCACATGAAGAAAAATACTGACAGAGCTAAAGGAAGAAATAGACACACTTACAAAGTTGCAAATTTTAATGCCTCTCTCAGTAAGTGATAGAATTAGACAATCAACAATGATATAAAAGATTTTTACAATAATATTAATCAACTTGACCTAAATAATATTTATAGAACACTAATACTACACCCAACAACTATGAAGTGTACATTCTTTTCAAGTGCACTTGGAATGTTCTCCAAGATAAGCAATATGCTGAACAATAAAACAAGTCTCAACAAATAACAAAAGATCAAAAAATTGCAGAGTTCATTTTTTGGCCAAAACAGAATTAATTAGAAATCAAAAACAATTAGATAGCTAGAAAATTCCCAAATATTTGGAATTAGTGCATTTCTCCATAGCCCATGGATCCAAATAACAGTCACAAGGCATGATAACACATTTTAGTTGAATGATAAAAATGCAAGTCGACATTTGTGGGATGCAGCTTTATTAAGCAGTGTTTATAAGGAAATGTATAAATATAAAGATTATATTAGAAGAAAAGGAAGATTTAAAAATCAATGGTCTAAGTTTCTACCTTAAGAAACTAGAAAAAATACAAGGCAAAACCAAAGTAACCAGAAGATAGGAAATGATAAAGAGCAGAAGTCAATAAAATAGAAAACAAACAATACAGAAATACATCAAACCCCAAAATAGGTGAGTTGAAAAGATTAACTAAATTGATAAACCCCTAGCAAGACTAATCAAGAAAGACAGAAAATTAGCAATTTCAGTAGAGGGGTCATCATTTCAGATTCTACAGACATCAAGAGTATGACAAAAATATTACAAATACCTTTATAATGATAAATTGGGTAACATGTAAAATTGTTAAAATCCTTGAAAAATACAGCCACACTGATAGATACTCTTTTATTTACTAAATGAATTTAATTAATGGTCAAAATCTTTCTACAAAGAAAACTGCAGGTCTAGTGGTTTCACTAGTGGCTTCACTAGTAAATTCCATCAAATATTTAAGAAAATAATACCAATCTTAAACACGTTTATTCAGAAAAGAGAGGACAGAACACTTCCCAGCTAGTTTTTTCATGAGGCCATCATAACTCAATACTAGCCTGACAAACAAGGGGAAAGAAAATTGAAAACTACTACCTGTTATGCATATATATGCAGGAATCCTTAACAAATTATTGTCAAATTGAATCCTGCAGTGAAGAAAATACCACATCATGATCAAGTTGGGTTTCTCTCCAGATTTTTGAATAGCTTAATACTGAAAAATCAATCAATGTAATTAATCGCATTAACAGAGTATAGAAGGAAAACCATATAATTCATATCGAATGTCGACATAATGGAATTTTAATCTTGAATTAAAATAATCTTGTAATTTTGAAGAAAAATAAGCCTTTATATTTTAAAAGCCTTTACTTTTCCTGGGGATTCTGTTACCTACAGCTGAATGCAGTTCCTGACTGAGACAAGAAACAACTCTGGTTGAGTGTTTGTTCTATGCTGGGCTCTGTTGGATGAGGTCATTTCTTTTTGATTTAAATTCCCAAAGCCCTTTGTAGCAGGCATTTTGCACACCTGTTCACAGATGAATAAACAGTAAACAGAAAGATCACCTCCTTTGGGCAGCCTTCCTAAAGAAAATCAACTGATTTTTCTGTGCTCTTATCTAGCGCACAGCTTATCTAGCAACTGAGGTGTATTCTAGGTATAGAATCATAGTCTGGTCATATTCAGGTGGGCCCTTTGTGGTTCGAAATGATGTCTTATTCACCATGTCTTTGCTAGTGTTTGAATAGAATATTTTTCCTTTTTTTTTTGTCTTTTTTCGTGTCCGGCAACGGATCACAACCCTCAGTGTCGCGCCCGTACCGGACCGGGACCAGCAACGGGATCGCAACCCTCAGTGCTGCGCCCGCACCTCGCTCAGCCAGTGAGCGGGAACCGGTCTGTATGTGGGATCCAACCCCTCGGTGGGAGCGCCGCCGCACTCCCAAGCGGCGCACTGTAGCAGTGCGCCAGCGG